>NW_027052646.1:55000-77000 GCF_958450345.1 Calliphora vicina
CAAAAACAAGTAAGAGTACTATATTCGGCCGTGCCGAATCTTAAATACCCTCCACCTAAATATGATGGTATAACAACTGAAATAATATAACAATTGTTAAAAAGACTAGTTTACGCAGAAGATATTTTATTTCAAATGTACAAAAATTTGTATCTAATTCAGCAATTTACAATTGAAATTCCTATTAGAACGTATGAAATTTAACAATTTAAATACTTAACCTCAAGTGAAGAAACAGAAACAGAATAATATTGCGTTGTGGGATTTATATGGGGACTATGACCTATTATGATTCGATTGTCATAAAATAGTTTAACGTGATTTGTATGTATTTATATGGGAGCTGTTGCCAATTATGGACCGATATTCACAAAATTCAGTAATATGATTTGATCTGTGTACTATTTTGGTTCAATATATGGAAGCTATGACCTATTATTTGAGGGCTATTTTTGTAGAATTTCATATAAACAGCGCTATGAACAAAAGTGGACCTTATATGCGAGCTATGCCGAATTATGGACCAATATTTAAAAAATCTTGTAGTACGATTCTTGGATACAAATTACTGATCGGTGTAAAATTTTGGTTCAGAACAGATTTTTTTGGATATTTGTGCAGGTTAATGTGTTTTCCTGAAGTGGTTCTTATATGGAGGCTATGACCAATTATGGGCCTATCATCATAAAATTTGGTGCATCCATTTTTGTATATACTGAATAAATCTTTTTCGAATTTCAACCTGATAACTTTATTTGTAAGAAATTTATGAGGATTTTAGTGATTTTCGGGAGTGGACCTTATATGGGAGCTTTGGTTAAATATGGACCGATATTCAAAAAATTCAGAAGTATGATTACTGGATACAAATTACTGATATGTGCGTTATTTTTTAAGGTTAATATCTTTTTCGGAAATGGGCCTTATAGGGGAGCTATGACCAATAATCGGCCAATCTGCATACCATTTAGTACAGTGATTTTTATGTATATGAGTATTATTTTTGTCGAATTTTAGCATGATAAAGATATTTATAAGAGATTTATGAGTACTTAACTGATTTTCGGAAGTGGACCTTATATGGGCGCTATGGTCAAATATGGACCGATATTCACAAAATCCTGTGATATGATTTCTAAATATAAATTATGGATTTGTGTAAAATTTTGTTTTGATATTGATACTTTTTAGATATTTATGTAGGTTTCGGAGGTGGTCCTTATATGGGAGCTATAACCAATTATTGGCCGATCTTCATAGAATTAGGTACAGTGATTTTGGTATATATGGGGACTATTTATGACGAATTTCAACTTAATAGCGATATTTATAAGACATTTATGCTTATTTAAGTGATTTTCGAAAATGAACTTTATATGGGGGCTATGGTCAAATATGGGCCGATCCACAAAAAATTTGGTGTTGTAATTTTTTTAGACACAAAACTTATTTTTCCTGAATTTTGTGTGGATACTGCAATTTTGTAGGCATTTACAGACCATATAACCATATTTCGGGAAGAAATTTGTATGGGGGCTAGGAGAAATCATGGACCAATTCTTATAATTTTCACCAGAGTTACTCCTTTTATCATACAAGTAACGTGTGCAAAATTTTATGATATTAGCTGCAATATATTTACAAAAAATGTCCAAAAATATGTGAAAATTAACAATTTTTTTTTTAGGTTTTTTTTTTGCTGATTTTCAATACCAAACTGCTTAGGAGAACAATAAACATTTTTTTTGCAAGTCTATCAATTTTGTTTGCCTCTTTTGGACGTGAGCGTGTTTTACACAGACAGACAGACAGACAGACAGGCAGGCAGGCAGGCAGACAGACAGAAAGACAGACAGACAGACAGACAGACAGACAGACAGACAGACAGACAGACAGACAGACAGACAGACAGACAGACAGACAGACAGACAGACAGACAGACAGACAGACAGACAGACAGACAGACAGACAGACAGACAAACAGACAGACAGACAGACAGACAGACAGACAGACAGACAGACAGACAGACAGACAGACAGACAGACAGACAGACAGACAGACAGACAGACAGACAGACAGACAGACAGACAGACAGACAGACAGACAGACAGACAGACAGACAGACAGACAGACAGACAGACAGACAGACAGACAGACAGACAGACAGACAGACAGACAGACAGACAGACAGACAGACAGACAGACAGACAGACAGACAGACAGACAGACAGACAGACAGACAGACAGACAGACAGACAGACAGACAGACAGACAGACAGACAGACAGACAGACAGACAGACAGACAGACAGACAGACAGACAGACAGACAGACAGACAGACAGACAGACAGACAGACAGACAGACAGACAGACAGACAGACAGACAGACAGACAGACAGACAGACAGACAGACAGACAGACAGACAGACAGACAGACAGACAGACAGACAGACAGACAGACAGACAGACAGACAGACAGACAGACAGACAGACAGACAGACAGACAGACAGACAGACAGACAGACAGACAGACAGACAGACAGACAGACAGACAGACAGACAGACAGACAGACAGACAGACAGACAGACAGACAGACAGACAGACAGACAGACAGACAGACAGACAGACAGACAGACAGACAGACAGACAGACAGACAGACAGACAGACAGACAGACAGACAGACAGACAGACAGACAGACAGACAGACAGACAGACAGACAGACAGACAGACAGACAGACGGACATGGCTCAATCGACTTAGAATTTCATAAGGAATTATAATATATGTACTTTGTTGGGTCTCAGATGAATATTTCTCAATGTTACACACGGAATGACAAACTTATATATACCCTCATTCACCACTTATGGTGGTGGAGGGTATAATAATGGGTAGATACGGTAGAATGGGTATGAAGAAGAAAAGTGTGTTAATATATAACTGAACTACATTTAGAGATTAAAATTGTTTTTTTTTTAATTCTAAGTTTAGTAAATTTATAAATATTTCAGTTTGACGAAATTTTATTTAAATTGTACAAAAAAGAATTCAAGTTATATATTATTACTAGCTGTCCCGGCAAACGTTGTTCTGCCATAGCTCACACAAAGTTTGAAGACTCCCACTATAATAGTACTCCACATGTGCAATAATAAATTTTTACTTTGTATGGGAGGTGCCATGATTAATGTTCCTATATAGGTCAATTGTGAATCTAAACCATCCAGGGACCCACTCAAACACACACAACAAATTTCATCGTACAGAACTAACACACGTACAGAAGAATTATATACATATACTAGCATGCAACCCGCTACTTCGTTAGCGAAAAAATGTGGAAATAACAAAACAACTACGTAAATTATTTTAAAATGTTTATTATAGAAATTTTAATTATTGCGTAAAGTAAATACACCTTACAATTGTTTGTAGTCCATGATATTTTGAAGTATTAAAGCATCTCAAAACTGCTTGCGTAATTGAAAATTCATAATAATAATTACAAATATTAATAGTAGATAGATAAAGATATACTAATTTAATAATGTGTGTGAAGTTAAATTTCGAAATTTATAACCCTAGACACAAACCAGTTGAGTTAACAGAGTTATGTTTAAAAGTTTACATGACACCGTTAAACATTGTAAATCAAGGAAAGTGTATTCAAAATGGAATAATAACCACACGGTTGAACCTAATGTACCACTAATGATTGAAACGGGAACTAATCTCCCGTTTTTTCCAAAAACTAAGTCAAATCATAAATGTCAAACATAGTTTTATACTTTTGCGGAATTTTTAAAATTTAATTATTATGGATGGACGAATCTAAATTCATGGAAAACGGGAGAAGATGGGCAGATGGAACTTGCTGGAATTTATAGCCAAGGTGTTTTTCTATCATAACCCATGGTCATAACCCTTAACAGTGCGAGTTTTGATAGAGAAATTAAAATTTTTCGGAAATTTAAATTTCTTGGGAGGATGATCTAAATTTCTTGGAAATGGGAGAAGATGGGCGGAGGAATCTTGCTGGAATATTTAGGTAGGGTGTTGGTCTATCATGGTCCGTGGTCATAACCTTTAACAGTGCGAGTTCTGCTAGAGAAATTTAAATTTTTCGAAAATTTAAATTTTTTTGAGGATGATTCTAAATTCTTTTATAACGGGAGAAGATGGGCAGAAGGAACTTGCTTGAATTTATAGCCAAGGTGTTTTTCTATCATAACCCATGGTCATAACCCTTAACAGTGCAAGTTTTGGGAGGAAGAATTTAAATTTTTTGGAAATGGTAGAAGATGGGCGGATGAATCTTGCTGGAATATTTAGGTAGGGTGTTGGTTTATCATGGTCCGTGGCATAACCGTTAACAGTGCGAGTTCTGATAAAGAAATTTAAATTTTTCGAAAATTTAAATTTTGTTTGAGGATGAATCTAAATTTCTTGGAAATGGGAGAAGATTGGCTATCATGGTCCGTGGTCATAACCTTTAACAGTGCGAGTTCTGATAGAGAAATTTAAATGTTTCGAAAATTTAAATTTTTTGGAGGATGAATCTAAAATCCTGTATAACGGGAGAAGATGGGAAAATTAAATTTTTCGAAAATTAAAATGTTTTTGGAGGATGAATCTAAATTTCTTGGAAATGGGAGAAGATAGGTGGAATGAACTTGCTGGTATTTATAGATAAACTGTCCCACTATGATAATCTGTGGTCATAATATTTAACAGAGCGACTTTTGATAATAATTTTTTAATTTTGACAAAATCAAAATTTAATATACTTGGGAGGCTGAATCCGAATTCTAGGAAAACGGGAAAAGATGGGCGGATGGAACATGATGGAATTTATAGATAGGCTGTTAGTCTACCATCGTCCATGGTCATAACCTTTAACAGTGCGAGTTCAGAGAAATTAAATTTTTACGAAAATTTAATTTGGAGAATGAATCTAAATTTCTTGGAAATGGGAGAAGATTGGCAGATGAATCTTGTGGGATTCTGCATTTATTCTATAATTCAAAAATATATTTGAAAAAGCACAAAATATTTTTCTGATCTTCTTAGGAAAATTAATTTCAACTAACAGTCGTACATACACTCAGATGGACAAATAAGTGTTCACCAATTACCAATAAATACTCTTACTTTAATCATATATGTATATTTACAACTGTCTCAATTTACATCCATTGTTTAAGCCAAAATAAAAATTACAGCCAGAAGATAGATAATAAATAGTAGTAGTAATTGGTTTTTAAGTCTCATAGAAACTCACATTCTAACTTTTAGAATTTTCTATGTTTATGAAAATCAAAAATACTATTAAATAACTGTTAGTTCAAACGTCATTTCGGAAATGCTAAATCGCTTTTCAAGGTATCTCGTCTTCGATTCGTATGGTACCCAATTTGCATTTTTTTTGACAAATCCTGCTGCTTGCAAACGTTTTGCTTCTTGAGTATCTCCCTATGATATTGCAAGCTCATGTTGAGTTTGACAACAACATTCACGGATTAATGCCTCCAAATCTTGGTCTTCAAATTGTTTGGTTGTCCTGGGCCTTCCGTTTCAAAATCATCACTTCTGAACATGCACCATCTCTTGCACGTTGAAACCGATGGAACACGTTCACCATAAGCTTTGGTGATCTATGTGTACTTCTGCGGCACGTTTTTCAAATGAAAGAAGTAAAGCAAAACTTTCCACATATGACGCTTTGTTGGCACAAAATTCGACAAAAAAAACTTTGTTGTTTACACATAATGTTCAATAACTAAGCGAGGATGAATGACAGATATATACCCTTTAGAGTGATATAAAAGTTATTAAAAATTAAAAAAGGGGTTCAAAAGATACGCCACCTATAGCAAATCCCACATTTTTGAGTCATATACCCAATAGTTGAAATCAAATTTCAGTAAAAATATTTTTTTAAACACACTTTCAACATATTTGGGGTATTCAAACGGTCTGATTGTCCTAATATATTATGATAGTTTAAACAAATTGTTGTCGTGCTTCAAAAAAAGTGTTATTTTATGACAAAACAATGAACATAGTTCAAAAAGTCTTATTAGTTTAGAGCATTATTGTTTGAAACACAACAAAAATTGTTTAAACTATCATAATATATTAGGACATTATGACAATAAGGACATTATGACAATATGACCTAATAGCATATCATTTTTTAAAATTTTAAAAATTGTGGTGTGAATGTATGTACATATACATTTTATTTACACGATAAAAACGTAATAAAACTTAATGAAGATTAATATATATATATGGAATATGAAATTAAAAAACTTACATTTCTAAGTAACGTAGAATTTTTTCTTTTAATTGAATTTATAAAATTTGAGCACTTATTATTACACAACTATTTTTTTTTAAATGAGTTGACGGTTATATGTAAATAGTGTTGTCTATTCATCGAAATAAAAATATTTAAATAAATGTTTGTGTAAACGATTTTATTTAAGCGAAAATTTATTTGTTATTATCTAAAAAAATGTTTTTTTTTATAAAGCGTGCAATTTGTATGAAGAATACTGGTAATAAGGTTTTAAACTTGAATTTTTTTCATACACAATTTGTTTAACGTTTGGAAGCGTAAGCAATTTGTATGAAGAATACTGGGAAAAAAGTTTAAAACTTATTTCCATAGAATTTTATTTTAACGTTTGTCGTTGCGTTTTATAAAATGAGGCCCTAAATTTGTTTTATAATCTTTTGATAAATTGAATATGAATAAGGTTTTAATCATAGAGACACATATTGCGTAAATTCTGTTTTTTAAATTTATAAAAAGTTTTAAACTTTTTTCCCAGTATTCTTCATACAAATTGCTTACGCTTCCAAACGTTTTGTTTTATAAAATGAGGACCTTAATTTACTGAAATTGTTATTAAATTTTGCGAGAACAAAATTCTTATTTTAGCGAATAGGAATAAACACGTGATTTTTTTTGAGAAATGCTTTAATGAATATATTTTTATGAATATTTTTTGTTTTGTTTCACATTTCAACAAAATAATTTGTTTTGTAGTTTTTTATCAAATAAAACTATAAAATTTCAAATAGCATTAAACCAACTATATTTACAACACTGTTATTAATATTTTCCCTCATAAATTCCCATATACATTTCATATAACGGTATGTTGAATAAATTTTAAATTTATTGAATAAGGTGAAAATAATAATTTTTACAAAAAAGGTTAAGGTTTGTGTCTGTACTATTGGAATTTTCAACACCATTAGAATTCAACTAATGGTGAATAGGGTGAAAAACTATATATTTTAAAATAAAATTAGTATTCTAAACATGAAAATAAACATTCTGGTGTAGGCTAAGGGTTTAGACTACTGAACTGTAGCCGAACTACATCGGTTCGAATCTCAGTGGAGGCAAAACAATTTTATTGAAAAAAAAAATAAAACTACTTGAATAGAATAGTAGAAATGAATTTCAAAAAAGTACCAATATAAGTGTACTGAAATTTGGCCCTTTTTACCCATTTGTATTTGACTTCCGAATAGCATGTTGTGGATTCTTTTTTGTGTGGTTGGAAGAATATTTTATCTTTTTTTTATTTTTAAATTGAATAAATAATATCAAATCTCCGTTTTTATCCCGTTTTTTGTCCCCTTTTTGTCCCCCGTGAAGAAATAATTTTCAAAAAAGTACCTAGTAATACGTACTATTTGAAAATAATAGTTCATGGAATTGTTAGTGAGAAAATACATTTTGATAAAAAAGTACCAAAAAAGAAAACAATTTTGAGGCCTTAGAAATTCGAATTTCAAAAAAGTACCAAAAAGATTTCTAGTTTTTATTGATCTGAGCCAGATACATTCAATATAATATTTCTATGTTTATTTATGTAGGAGATATACATGTTAACAGAGGGTTCTACGGGGACTATTTTTACCCCATATGGCCACTTGAATTTTGAATTTCAAAAAAGTACCAAACACCTGTCGGCTCTTTTTTTGATTACAGGCGGACGCATTTAAAATATTATTTCTAAGTTTATTTGTTTTGGAGATATAGAGGTACAGGTTTTACCCGTTTTTGCCCCATTTGTCCCCCTTAACGACAGAATTTCCAAAAATCCCTTCTTAGTGGATCTACATATTGTAAAAGGAACCCATTACCCGAATTTCAAGTTTCTAGCTTTAGCGGTTTGGGCTGTGCGATGATGAATGAATCAGTCAGTCAGTCAGTCAGTCACGTTACTCTTTTATATATATAGATAAAGAAAAGATATTATATTGCTGAATTATAATAAATTTGAAATTTTTTTGTACATTTCTTCAAGGTTCCGAAATCACAGTATGCATTTTTATATTAATTTATGTAATTGTTAACAGCTAATTGGAAAAAATATGCCCAAAAATAAAAAAAAAATAAAGTTTTTTTTCAAAGCAGATTTTTAATATACATAGTAGATGTGTGATTTGAATATTTTTCTTAAATTTTATTCTAGCTAAAATATTTTGTGAACTAACCAATTATTGTTGTTTTGAGGAAAACATGGTAGTTTCGAATAAAAATTCTGTTGATTTAACGTTGTTTTTTTTATTACCTACACGAATCGGATTTAAGAATAACGTCTACAATATTTTATTAATAGATATATTTATTAAGTATTTTTGCTGTATATCGAACATTGAAATCATCCTTAGTATATTAAAGAATCTTCACCTTCGCCAGACTTATGCCACAATTACAAGAAGTTAGTTGCCGCCATTTATGCTACCGCATCTATATAATTAATCATTAGATTTGTGGATTTTGTGGATTTATTGTAAATACTTTACTTTGTTGTTATTGTCGCTGGAGTTGTTGTTTGTTGGGTTTATTGTATTTGAAAGTTTATGTTTGTTTTTTTTGCATTTTGTTCATTGTGGTTGCTTTTGACTTTCAATGACAGCACCATACAAAGTCATATATTATTATGAACTCGTACTTCTTCTTCTTCTTCTGGAAATTCCTACCATCTTGACAACACAGCGAATAAAAACTGTTGTAAAACAAAACAAAATATAAATATTTGGTGTATTCACACGGACTACTATCATCTACTAGTCATATTGTCATAATGTGCTAATATATTACAATAGTTGTTGTTGTGTTTTAAACCAAAAAAAGTATTATTTTATGACAAAACAATAAACATAGTTCAAATAGTCTTATTAGTTTAGCACTTTTTTATCATAATATATTAGAACATTAAGACAATATGACCAAATAGTAGACCGTATGTACATATGTATGTAGGCTTGTTTTTATTTGCTGTGTGTGTAAAGGAAAATCCAATATGTTTTGCTAATCATGGTTATAATGTACGGAAATTAGGTTTCGTTGTCTCTACACATTTGTTCTACTTCTTTTGATTCTTGTTACTTTTTATAAGTACGATTTGACGTCATTTTAGCGATAAACACATCTAAATAGCTAAATTATAACAATAGAAACAATAAGAATAAGTTTGAATATGTTTCATACGTCTACTAGAGGTATAAATTGTCTTCAATAGTAGTACTTTCGCGATATCTATTCAAGTAATTCGAAGAGATTAGGAGCAAAATCTTCCACAACATTTATCTATGACTTGACATAATTTTTTGTTTCATGTTTTACCATTTTTTTGTCCGTTGTTCTTAAGCTATACAAATTTAAGTGAAGTGAAACCTTTAGAAAAAAATTGTTTTCATGCAGATTGTAACTTTTTAAGAAAGTTTTTCGAATTTTTATAATTTTTGTTCAGTTTTTGTAATTTACAGTGGTGGAAAAAATAATAAAATTAATATGAAAAATTATCGGTATTTAGCACAATTTTCAATGACTATTTGAAACAGAATCATGTTTAATTTTCAATTAAAAGATACACTTATTCGTGGACTAAATAGTAGAAACAGAATACTTTATTATAGATTTTTTAAAAATGTAAACCAAATCCATACTTGCCAAATATTTATCATATCAATTAATGACGTTTGCTGTATGAGCAAATGCACTAACCATTTTGTCATAACGAAGCAATAATACTAATAAATGGGGACTAATTTTTTATCTTGACAACAATTTTGACGTTTATTATGACAAAAATTTATCAGGTATAGAAAAAATTATAAAATATAATTAAATTTTATACCACTAGTTTTGTGGATTCTATATAATAAAAAGAGTTGAGTTCGAATACGAAAATTTCGATCAGTTTTACTCGATATCGAATGAGGTAATTCGGCCATTGATTGTTGGTCTTATCTGAGACTGAATCCGAATTAATTAAAAATACGGTCTAGTTCCCATGCGAAAAATAGTAAGAAGTTGAGCCAATCACAACTTACAATTATATAATAGTTTAAATCCCATCAAAATATTCATTTCCGATGTAATTACATACTATAGTGTAATATCGTTTGTCTACAATTATCTATGGTTCTATTACTATGTTTTTGGAATATTGGATCATACCTTCCTGATATCCAATTATTTGTATAAGACATGAAAGGCTTTTAAAAGCTATGAAGCCTTTACTCTATACAATGATCTATAAGTGATTTTGTTGCGACACACAGAGGAGTATTTGACCCGAAAATCAAAATTATTAAACGTGTTTTTTGAATCTAAAAATAGTATGAGTTTTTCTTTTAGAAATTTACATTTGATGCATTTACATATGATGCAGGATTTTGTTGTCTATCGAAGATTTCTTTAAATTAATTTTTGCTTTTTGGTCAATATTTGTTGGAAATTTTCGGGAATTTCTTGGAAAGTTTTCTTCTTAAAGTTACAATATTCAAATTCGTTGTGACTAAATTAATATTGATTTTATAACCAAATATAGTTATTTTATACTTCCTTTAAAATATTGGTAAAATTCTAACGTAATGATATAAATATATACTTCCAATTAATATTAATTTTGTATGATAATGGCAGTATATCGTCACGATAAGAAGAATAACTAGAGATTGAGAAAATGGGGCGGAAAATTAGGAACCTAGTGACGTAGAAAAAAATGGACTATAAATTCATAAAATAAATTACAGTTGTTTTTTAAAATATTTTTCATAAAAAATGTAACTTAAAATTTCATTAAATTCCTCTTTTCTTTTTATTCAGAATTTTAAATAATTTACTACCTGCATACAGGTAGGCCTCCATTTACGCGGTTTGTTGGGACCAAAAAAATAGCGTGTAAATCAAATTCGCGTAAAACGAGGTGGGGTCAATAATTTTTTATTTCGCGTAAAACAATACATCAGTCACATAACAAAAAAGTAATTGAGACCTAAAAATTGCGTAAAAAAACTCAACTAAAAAAATTATTTCTTATCAAAAATTAAGGAAAAAATGTCAATTAAAAAAACAAAATATTCTAATACATAAAAGAGATCAAAACATAACAAAAAATTCATAAAAATTACGAAGTTTTCAAAACAGATATATGTTATTCGCTTGTGTTTTTTCGTTTCTTGTTGTTTGTTGCCGCGTTATATAAAAGTAGTGTAAAAAAGTCGCGTATTTGAAAAAATGGTTGCTAATTTCAGTTTGCGTTATATCGAATTCGCGTAAATAAAGTACCGCGTAAATGGAGGCTTACCTGTATATGTATGTACGTTTGTTCGTAAAAGTCACATACATATGTATTTACATTAGATGTGCCCTTAAAAAATTAATCTGCTTTGTTCCTTAGTAGCTAAAACTAACTGTGCCGGAAATCGATTTAAAGTTGAAAAATTTGGTATATCATATTTTAAAAAACATTTTTGATTTCTTAAAAGGATTTATGTTAAATAAATCTCATCTTGTAGATAAAATAGGTTAAAAAATAACCATGTTATTAGCATTTTTCCATTTTTCACAAATTAAGCTACTAAAGAACAAAATTACACCCATCCAATTGAAACTTATTTTTTATAGGCAGGTCTAATGCACGTACTTACAACCACTTCCAATAGATGTGTACAACAAAGATTAATGGACGACTCGTAGCCGACTCATAACCTTAATAAAAATAATGATGTCGATTAGCGAAAATCTCTGCATACAATCTAGAAAATTTTACATTTTATAACGAAAATGTAAAAATACATTAATGTTTGGATGGATGTGTTTTCTCTAAGTACTTGTACATACTTGAGATGTTAAATTCTGGACACATTTTGTTACTTTTATCACTGCCAAATCCAAAATTGTATGTATATTGGCCAACGTCTCGTACTTACTTGATGGCTTTTCGCAGATGATTGTCAAAGACAAATCCTTTTTGAATAATGTGTCACTTAAGTCAGTTGAAATAATGAACTTCAACAACGACAAGAGCAGAAGCAGGAATATGTAGTAGTGACAGTAAAAGTAGCAAATATTTCACACCTACTCTACTTTAAATACAAAATACGCCTACAAGCAACATCCCAGCAAAAATTCGCTTAATACTCAGGGTATACAAATAAATTCACAGATTATAATTATGTTCGATTGTTCGAACAATCGACTTTTTGCTGAAAAAAGTAAAAGTCGGCTTTTTATATTCTTAAAAAAAAATATTTAATTGCAACATTATACAAAAACTATTGAAATTTTGTACACTTGCATTTTTAATAGTGTATGCAAAAATCTATATAAATACAAATCAAATGTCGTTCGTTGGTAATTGCATCAGTAGAGAACGGCCGGACCGATTTAGACAAACTTGTTTTTTAAATGTTGGTCATTGCCCAACTCAGGTTTTTACGGAATGAAAAATTGACCTCGCGTACTTTTACGCCCACTTTTTTCGATTTATCTAAAATCGGAAAACGGCTACACCGATTTGGCTAATTTTTTGTTTAAATGATCATAGTAATCCAATTTAAGTTTTTACTGAAAGAATAATTGACCACGCCAGGATCCTGGACCGATTTCACTAATTTTTTTTAAATGTTCGCAATACATAGTCCGCAAAAGTTTTTACATAAATAAAAATTGTCCACGTCCACTTATATGCCCACTTATTACATATATCTGCAAAATACATCGGTCTGTGATCAATCATATTTCAGACCAAAATTCGATTTTTTATATAAAAACTCAAAATATCTAAATTCGCTAATAACTTGGCCAATAAGCGTTTAATCAAGAAAAAAAGCGCGATCTGTGATCACTCATATTTCTTAACAAAAATCGTTTTTTTATATAAAAACTCAAAATATCTAAATTCGCTAATAACTTGCCCAATAAGCGTTTAATCAAGAAAAAAGCGCGATCTGTGAGCACTCATATTTCTTAACAAAAATCGCTTTTTTTGTATAAAAACTCAAAATATCTAAATTCGCTAATAACTTGACCAATAGCTTTTAATCAAGAAAAAGAGCTCGATCTGTGACCACTCATATTTCTGACCAAAATTCTTTTTTTTATATAAAAACTCAAAATATCTAAATTCTCTAATAACTTGGCCAGTAAGCGTTTAATCAAGAAAAGGAGCTCGATCTGTGATCACTAATTTTTCCGACCAAAATTCGATTACTTATATAAAAACTCATAATATGTACATTGATTTACATGTAATCTGTTGTTTGTTGTTTGTTTTTTTTTTCTTTTTAACTTTTTTTACCCGTTTCAAACCGCTTCACACAAATCGAACATTTTTCTATAAAAACTGAAGAATTTTAGACATATCGCATATACTCGAATTGCAGAAACTGTTAGGAAAGTATTTGATGACAAATTAGTAATGTAAATTTGTTTACTATTTTAAAAATTTAAATCTAACTATAGAGACAAAGGTGATGATATTATTTAATACATTATCAGCTTGATATATTTAATTTTTATAGCTAAACATTATAAATGGCTCATCAAATGTAGAATCCATGTATTTTTTACAAGAAATGATTTAACTATCGAAATCGAAAGTTCGAAAAGTCGACTTTTTAAAAAACGAAAAAAGTCGAATTTTTTTTTCAATTATAGAACCTTAGTTTTTATTCACGTCGATCTCATTTTGACAGAGATTGTGAAATTAATTTCTTAGTAGTAAAACTAATTCACTTCGTGTAGGTAAGTTCCCAAACGTTCGTACATTTGCTGGGATACAAATTTTTGCTGGGATACATGATACAGTAACAATGAGTAGTGACACAAAATTAGACGGTAAATGTGGCAAAAGGACTTGTGTTAAAGCTGTTAAATAATCTTTATATTTTTGCTGCTGTTGTTGTTGTTTTTGTAACAAGTATCACGGCCATTTTATACAGCCAAGTCATAAAAGGCAATTTAACTTAAATGATTTTAAACAACAGCAGCCTGGTTGTTATTGTTTTCACAAATGTTGTTCTTGTTGCAAGAATTCTTTTTAAAGGCAAGAAAAATAAAAAAAAAAAAAATAAAAAAAACATTGACATATTTTTACTTGTTTTTCTGTTTTTATTTGGAGGGTGAAAATGTTCACACATTTTTCTTTAAGTCGATGACGACGGTTTTGTTGTTGTTTTTGTTACTGTTTCTAAAGGTGAAAACTTATTAAGAAATTCACATGCAACTGGTGCCAAATAAGTTTTTTTTTATTTCACTCTTTAAAGTTTTTATTTTGCAAGTTTCTGTCTTTTTCATTGCTGTTGTTGTTGTTTTTGTTTAACTCCTGCCATTAAATTTTGTTAGATTAACATGAAATTAAAAAAGTTTTTTGAAATCATTATTCATCGTTACGAATTACAAATATGCAAAATAAAAAAAAGATAATTTTAAGGATTCTTATAGAAAACATAACAAAATAATTACAAAAACAAATTTAAAGAAAATTTTGTTTTTCCTACGTCTAAAGGTCTTGAGAATGTTTGGCTGTTGCACAGTGACGTCAAATGCGAAATTAACGAAAACAAATATAGAATTTGTAAAGTTCATATTCTAACTTTACAAATCTGGTTCAACAAATTATTAAAATTATAAAGGCTTTTTCATATTTTCATATTTTCCATCGAATTAGTGAGACATTTTTAAAAATATTACATTTTTAAAAGTAAAATTTTTAAATTCTTAAAGATTTTTTTTCACTTAAAGTATACTTTGGAAAAAGTGTCCAAATATTCTAAAGTTAAATCCAACTGTACGTACCATCACAATATAATCTATTGTTTTTAGTGGTTCTTCTAGCTATTTGTGTTTTGATTGGAAGATCTTAAGTATTTGAAAAAAGTTTTATTTTTAATTTCCTTTAAAAAATCGATTAATTTTCTAAACCAAATACGTAAATGTTTGTCATGACAAAAAACATAGCTGTACTAGTAAACCAAAAGCAGAAACATAAAAAAACTTAGCTAAACAAACTTTATAAAAAAATCATTTATTGCCAAAAAAAAAAAAAAATTTAAGTGAATCTAAAACTGATACAATATCTCAAAAAAAAAACGAACATTTTGGTACCACGTTACGTAGTCTTAATATCAGTCTGTGCTTCTTTCAGTTTATTACCAATACTATTATGGCATTTACATACATACCCAGCGGTGAAATTTGTGTGGCCTTCTGCTATAAGGCCTTCTATAACACCTTCCTAGACCTTTTTTGCCTTCTCAGGAAGACCTTATGCTCCTTTCTTTTTGTTGCTACAAACGTAGTACATGCCTAAAATAAGTTACAAAGATCACATTCCAAACACATAACAACAAATATAAAAAATGCTAAAAGTGAAATGAAAAAAGAAGTAAACTTAAAATAGATTTGCTTAAATTCTTTGACAAAGCGCGTGAGTGAATTTTTTACTTGGTCATTATTAAAGTTTTTATTATAAAAAAAATATAACTTAGTAAATTTTAAACATAGTTTAAGCATAATCAAAGATACAATTTATTTACAAAAGGCCTGATAACAGGCCTGTGAAGAAGGTAAAGCAGAAGGCATTGGCTGGCTTGGACATCGTATGTAAAAAATGTATGAGTATGGAATGGGGCAATAAGGCCTTGTGTCTGCTAAATAAGGCCTTCCAGAAGGCCTGCTTACAACTTCTTTTCGCCGCTGCACACTGGTCGATCCCATAGGCCAAAAATAAAAAACAAAGTGAAAAGTTTGTCACCAAATGTGTCATCACTATTTCTTATAAAAACAAGGTTTTAAAATTTATAGTTGTCTTTGTTTTATTCCAACTATACTCTTCAGGAATAGCTTCAAAAGTGAGAGCATGTTGACAGTTGGTTTTTGCAGAGTGAAAAAGTGGAAAATTAAGCGCAACTTTAAATTAATTAAAACCATATAAAAAAATGTTTTTTTTGAAATAAATCAAAATGAATATTGAATTGGAAGGTATTAACTTAATTTTAAGATAATTACAATGTGTTTAGCTTCTTGTGTTTTTTTTATAAAATTAATATTTGCCCAGTGTCATTTTTAGTGTTCGTTCGACCATATATTACAATTTCAACTAGAGTTTTAGTTGTGTTTCCCCCTGATGTCTCCAATGGGATTTTTTCTGGTTTATTAGTTAATATTCCAAGATTCTAAAATTGGAAATTTCAGCTGCATCCTTTTGCATCTCTTTGATTTATGTCCCATACACCAAAGCGGCCTCGTTGTTTTCGATGTCCAACTTTGAATTTTTGTGAGGTGTTTTGTTAGTTTATGTTCGCGTTGCTTTGTTATTGTTATGCATGTAAAGAATTGTGTTTGTTTTTTTCTTTTCCATGGACTTTTAATATTTTTACTTTATGAATGTTTTTGCAATAGTCACATCTTATAATTGCAAACTTTCGCGCTCACATATTTTTGATATTTGGTGCTTAAAATGATGAAAAAGCTCGAAAAGTGAATGATGTCGTGAAAAACTGTATTAAAAATGAGGGCTACACATTTGAAGAAAGTAATTTAGAAACACGCTTAAATTATAATTGCAACAAAATTTCAAAATTTTGGCAAAAATGCAATCTTATAAAAACAAAAGTTCAAAATACATATTCTGATTGGCTTGCCTAAAAGGAGTCGATTTTATTAAATTCACATGAGCGGGCGGACCACACCCAGATTTAGTTTGCAATTTTTTTAGTAAGAATTCTTATTGATTTTTAATTTTTTATCAATTTTAAAAAGTTTATAGTTTCACTTATATGGGGAGTGGGTGTGGCAGTTGTACAATTACGCCCATTTTTGAAAAAAAAATTGTGTAATATCCTTATTATATATTGTACCAAAAATTATAAATGTACTATTATTTATTACCGAGATATGGAATATTGATTAACCTCGCACTGAGCGTTGTGGTGAATTTGGTTGCTAAGGTATGGAAGGGGGTGGGTATGAGTCACCAACCACTCCCATTTTATCATTAAGCAGTTCTGACATATTTATAAAGCCGTGACCGAAATTACAAGTTGATACCTACACTGGCATTTAGATTTTCCTATATAATCCTATACAAATATCAACAAAAATACTTGAAAAGTTATCAAATCATGAATCTTAATGTCTTATGTGTACAATAACATTCAGTCTTTCTAATTAAAATGTTGTGAAGAATCTTTTTAATGGTTGTTTCGATAATCATTTAAATTGCATCATAGGTATGTGTTATTGTTGTTGTTGCTGTTAGAACGGTACTTTTTGTGTCTTATTGGATCGTTAAGCTATATGTCTGTGAGACCGGGTGTGTTAAAAACATCGAACAACTTTATTATCCGTTATTGTTTTTAAAAAAAATTTGTGAATTTTAATATTTAAGTAAAAGTGCTTTAATTGATTAAATATCTTTGTTTTATTGTCAAACAGCATAAATTTAAAAAAAGTGAACTATTAGTGCGTCAGACCGACGTCGCCATTGATCAAAGTCAAATTTGCGTCACCATTGACGTGTTAAATATGTATATTCGTCAAAAATTCAAATAATTTTTTAAATTTTTAACTTCAATTAGTGACAAATAGTGTTTTTTTACGTATTTGATATCGGTATGTTCTTAAGTTCATTATAGGACTTCTTTTTAGTGTAGTGAAGCATTATAGACTTAACATACGTTTATAGTGCAAAATTTTGTTTTCTAGGTGACAAAACAAAAAAATTAAAGGTAAAACAACGATTCCCATTCAACCACCTTGAAGGCAAAACAACGTTTGCCGGGTCATCAACAAGGCGCAAGGACAAACGCTTAAAATATGCGGTTTGAATTTGGAGGTGCCGTGCTTCTCTCATGGACAGCTATACGTGGCGTAACAACGATTCCCATTCAACCACCTTGAAGGCAAAACAACGATTGCCGGGTCAGCTAGTATATAAATAAAAATCAAATGTAGAGTCGAAGGCCTCAGTTGCTCATACTCTTTTATTTATCTTGTTATATAATAATATTTATTGTATAATATAATTCTAATAAAATAAAAAAAAATAAAAATCAAATGTTGTTCGTTGGTAATTGCATCAGTAGAGAACGACCGGACCGATTTAGACAAAGTTTTTTTTTAAAATGTTGGTCATAGCCCAACTTAGGTTTTTACGGAATGAAAAATTGACCACGCACTTTTACGCCCACTTTTTTCGATTTATCTAAAATCGGAAAACGGCTACACCGATTTGGCAAATTTTTCGTTTAAATGATCATAGTAATCCAATTTAAGTTTTTACTGAAAGAAAAATTTACCACGCCAATTTTTTTTTTCGATATATCTAAAATCGCAGGGCGTCTGGACCGATTTACCAATTTTTGTTTAATGTTCGCAATACATAGTCCGCAAAAGTTTTTACATAAATAAAAATTGTCCACATCCACTAATACGCCCACTTATTAAATACACCGGTCTGTGATCAATCATATTTCAGACCAAAATTCGATTACTTACATAAAAACTCACAATAGCTTAAATCGATAATAACTTGGCCAATAAGCGTTTAATCAGGAAAAGGAGCTCGATCTGTGATCACTCATATTTCAGACCAAAATTCGATTTTTTATATAAAAACTCAAAATATCTAAAATCGCTAATAGCTTGGCCAATAAGCATTTAATCAAGAAAAGGAGCTAGATCTGTGATCACTCATATTTCTAACCAAAAATCGATTTTTTTATATAAAAACTCACAATATCTAAAATCGCTAATAACTTGGCCAATAAGCGTTTAATCAAGAAAAGGAGCTAGATCTGTGATCACTCATATTTCTAACCAAAAATCGATTTTTTATATAAAAACTCCATATAAACACAGAGAAAACAGGTTCGTATTCACAACCGAATTTGCGCTAATCGAATTTTGTCGGTTGCATGTACTATCACATAATTCGATTCAGACTACTGTGTATTTGGTAATCACAACTGTTAATTAAAAAATAATTCGGTTGGAATAACCAGCAATTTATATGTATTTACATTAGGCTGGCACAATGAAAAAAAATATTTTTTTATTATTACTAAATATGTGTTTATTTATTGCAATTTATGTAACATAAATTAATATAGATAAATATATAGAAAAATTGAATATACTTGAAAGATGTAAAGACGTTCAAATTGGTCTGATTTCTGTAATGACATAATTCAGTTAAATTTGGTTTACTTGAATGCTGCATACATGGGTAACAAAATAGATATTTCCATGGACACCGGTAAACATATTACCAAATAAATCAGTTTATACCACGTATCAACAGTGAGGATTGACGACGAATGGCGACGTACCATAACGATATTGATCTTTATGAAAGAAATACTTGATGATAATGCTAAAGAGAATTTACAAAATAATTAGATCATTAAATAAGTGAATGATTGTAACAAAACGGTTGACTACAATTTTCTTACCGTTACTCGTCCTTTCATCTCTTGGGAACCAATCAAGAAATACTTGATGATAATGCTAAAGAGAATTTACAAAATAATTAGATCATTAAATAAGTGAATGATTGTAACAAAACGGTTGACTACAATTTTCTTACCGTTACTCGTCCTTTCATCTCTTGGGAACCAGTCAGACATTTAACTACCAGACATTAAAACATGGAGAAGCACTTAGAAGTATGCACAAAGACCTGCTTTAGTGAAGAATTCTCCAACTGGATTATCACATCACCAGAATTCATTGGTAAACATGGAAAAGGAATGAGATTTTGTTGGATTAAGTAAATTTTGTTTATTATTCACAAGAAGGAGTACTACTAAGTCCACCTTACCCCAGGTCTACCGATAAATCATCAAAAATTCGCCAATTTTGTGTTAGTCTATAAAATCTTCTGTAAAGAAATGCAGTGAGAAAAGTTAAATTAATATTTCATAAATTACCCACAAATGGCTCACTTACCGATCTAACACCAAGTGTTACTGCACTCTGTGATAACTTATCTTTTTATACCCTTCACCTACGTGAGAAGGGTATATATAAGTTTGTTATGTTTGTCATTCCGTTTGTAATTTCTACATTTTTCATTTCCGACCCTATAAAGTATATATATTCTGGATCCTTATAGATAGCGGAGTCGATTAAGCCATGTCCGCCTGTCTTTCTGTCTGTCTGTTGAAATCAATTTTCTGAAGACCTCAGATATCTTCGGGATCCAAATCTTCACTAATTCTGTCATACATGCTTTCGAGAAGTTTGCTATTTAAAATCAGCAAAATCGGTCCATAAATAACGGAGATATGAGCAAAAAACCGGGACAACCTAGATTTTTGACCTATTTTTATTCTATATATGGATTACTATGTCATTAATATAGACAATATGGGTATCTAATGATAGATATTTCAAAGTCCATTGCAACGATGTAGATAAGGCTATAGTAAGTTGGACCTACAATGAATTTTTTTTCATCAAACAATTTTTTTGTCATAAATTTTAAAAAAAAAAAAATTTTAAAACTAAAAAAAAAATTTTAAATTTTTTTTTTAAAAAATTTGGAAAAAACTTTTTTTTAAAAAAAATTAAAAAACAATTTCGAAAAATAAATTTTGAACATCAATTAAAAAAAATTAGAAATAAATAATATTAATAATAAATTTATGTTATATTTTCCTCAATTTTCATTAAAATCGGCCCAAAATATATAACATTTCGGTATCTCTTCATTAGAAATTCCAAATATTGAAAAATTTGACTTTGACCTTCACGATTTAAAGGTTAACGTTATCCAATTTTAGTAAAACTTTCAGACTATATTTAAAATTACCAGGGCTATAATATTATGAATAGATTTTACTTAAAATTTATAACAGTATGGAAATTGGGCTCATTCGCCAAAATATGGACAAAAAATTTGTTTTTCTTGAAAATCGCAAAATTTAAATCGCATGTACGGAAAAACTGTAAGAGGTATTGACATAATTTTTTCATATTTTTATTCCCTATTATGATCTCAATAAATCCCAATGTGATGATCGAAAAATTCTGAAATTTGTTTAACAAAAGTTTTAAAAATTTAAAAATGGAGATTCGAAACAGCCGTTAAAAAAAATATTTTTTTTTGGCTATACCTGCGAATAGGTTAACGGTATCCGACGAAGACAAAAACTCATACACAAGTGAATAAGGATATATTTTTAATAAAAATTAGTTTTTATTCTAATTTTTCTCGAAATATGTTAATTTTTTTTTCCAAAATTTTTTGTTCAAGTGGCCTGAGACACGTTAATGGCCTGGCGAATTTGTAATAACTTTACCATTTTTTAACCAAATGTTGTCATTTATATCTCATTACAACGATATTTACGTATACATTTCGATTCTTTTGCATTCAATTGCAAAAGTATTTATTTAGTAGCAACATTTTTACAAAAACTGAAAAATTTGCCCGAATTTTGGCGATAATATATTTTTTGGGTCATTTTGACCCAAAGGAGATACAGGGTCAATTTCCAAAAAATTTTTTTAATGTCATATTCATTAATATAAATAAATCTACATATTTCTAGAAAACAATGCAGAAAGCTAACGTGTTTCACCTATTTATTCCATATAAAGAGTAAAATTTTGAATATATCTGAACTTTGACATCGATGCGCGTCCAGAAATCGTTGTCCGATTTG
>NW_027052647.1:0-20000 GCF_958450345.1 Calliphora vicina
CGGTATGTTAGGTAGCACCGTCCCTTGAGAGTTAGGGCCTTTACGGGTTTGGTTCGTTACATAGATTTAAATGGCGCCCAACGTGGGGCATCAGCAAGTATATTTGAACAAGAAATTGTTGATATTTTATTCTCATGACTACACCATAACTTAAGCTGATGCTTCCACAAATAACATCTTAATTTTCCGTGTTATCGACTACTTTTTATCTATTTTTTTATTTATTTTGTTGTCTTATGTAATCCTTTCAGGATTTGTTAATTTTTTAGTTTTGGGAAATTTTCTACCGAATGATTACTGAGATAATTCTTTTAAAGTGTCAAATTTTGTTGAGATTTTTAATTTTGAATAATTTCGGGATTTTACTCGCAGAATCTGATATTTTGTTTAGACATTTATGATTTGTTTTAAGTTTCAAAATTTTCTCTTTGAGTTGATGTGTAATTGAGATTTTTGATTTTTGGGTTAATTCTGACTTCATACTCTTACACTAGATTCATTGTATTTCCTTTCTAGAATTGAGATTTTTAGTTAATCTATACCTGATTACTATACTCATACGTAATTTCTAATTTTTTGTTGTTATTATATTCATTTGAGAGCTTAGTTGTTTTTATAAATTTTTTTTTATTTGGACTACCTATTAAAACCTTAACTGAGTAATGATATTTTGGATTATACGAGTTTTATTAACTTTAATTATTTTGTTTCAATATGCCACTTACTAGAAGTCGCGACAATTTGTTGAATCTAGAAGAGCCAACAAATTGTAGTTTTACAATTCCAGTTGAGGATTCTAATAATCCTTCAGCTGTAACACAGACACGAACAAGAGGTAGGCAACCTCGATCAGATAATACCGGAAATACTGCTAATACTACAAGTAATAATGAACAATCAGATATTACACAGATAGTTTCAAATTCTATGATTTCTCTTCGTGGTGAGATGACAGAATTCATTAGGAACGAACTTAGGTCTATGATGCAAGGAATGAATTTAGGTGGTAATACAAATTCGCCTAATAATCAACCAAGGGAACATAATTCACCGAATTCTTCTCCACGGACGAATTCTTCGCAGGAACCATTTGTAGGTGAAAAAGTTTCCAATATAATTCGCAACTGGCGAGTTAAATTTTCGGGATGCCACAATCAAATGAACGTAGACGAATTTATTTACCGGATTAATGTACTGACTACCAACAACTTGAACGGTGATTTTGACTTGTTATGTAAACACGCCCATAGTTTATTTGACGGCAAGGCCTTGGATTGGTATTGGCGTTATCATCGACATGATAACGAGCTGGACTGGTTTACTTTGACGAGGGCTTTGCGTGATCAATACAAAGGTGATTATAATGATTATGATATAATGGAAGACATACATCGACGAAAGCAACGATCGGATGAAAACTTCGATGATTTTTTCGATGCAGTTTCCGCAATGACTGACAAATTGAAACACCCTATTTCAGACGAAAATTTATGCGCAATTTTGATTAGGAACCTTAGAAATGAGATAAGACATGAACTAATTCACTTTGATATTTCATCCGTGACAAAACTTCGTTGTGAAGTAAAGCGTCATGAAAAATTTGTAAAAGATATTCAGATCCATGATTCTCGAAGACAAATGAAAGGACGTGTTTCAGAAATTGGTATTCCAAATTCCGAATCAAACATTTTAGACTCTTTAGAACCGGTTTCTGAAATATGTGCAGTTCGAGGTGACATTCGATGTTGGAACTGCGATAAAAATGGACATACCTACTTTGACTGCCTAGACATACGCCGTATATTTTGTTACGGATGTGGTGCAAAGGAAACTTACCGACCTTCTTGTCCGAAATGCTCCGTTGCAAGACAGGGAAACGGACAGAAGGATGTCCGTCGGAATTAACGCGGACATCCGAAACCTTAGAACTAAACACTACTTCGAACAACGACAAAAATAAACATCCCTTAATGAGACCCTATCATATTCGGCTAATTAAATATCAAAAGGCTCGTGATAGAATATTTGGTGAGAGTAATAATACTTCAAAACCAAAACGTTCCACAACTCGAATACGAGATTACTACCGGAAATTAAAATCATTTAGATCAATTGTTATTTCTCCTATCATCTCACAAGATGATGATAGTAGACCATTTGTAAATTTGAAGGTAGGTGACACTAAATATTTGGCATTATTAGATAGTGGGGCGAATAGAAGTGTGATAGGTGGTGGTTTGGCTTTAGAAGTTCAGAAAATGAAAAACTTTAGGAAATGCAACGGTAATGTTAAGACTGCAGATGGACAGAGCCAAAATATTACAGGAACTGTGACTTTAACTCTGACATTTCAGAAACAGACAAAACAATTTAACTTTTTATTAGTACCTACAATTAAACAAAATATAATATGTGGTTTCGATTTTTGGACAGAATTTGGGTTGAAAATTTCAGTTCCGGAAGTTAGTGAAATCGAACACATTGAATATGACCCTGATAAACTTATTTTGACACCAATACAAATACAACAACTAGATAAAGTAGTTGCTTCTTTGCCCAATTCTGAGACGGAAGGTTTAGGGTGTACAACATTATTGGAGCACTACATCGATACGGGTGATGCAAAACCTATTAAACAAAGATATTACCCCATATCTCCAGCTGTGGAGAAGCAACTCTGTACAGAACTAGACCGAATGATTTCTCTTGGTGTAATCGAGGAAGCTCCCAGTTCTCCCTGGTCTTCTCCTACTGTAGTTGTGATAAAACCTGGAAAAATACGGATGTGTGTGGACAGTAGAAAACTTAACTCTGTGACAGTGAAGGACGCCTACCCAATACCGAACATCGACGGACTTTTATCGAGACTTCCTTCAGTTTATTGTATATCAAAAATAGATTTGAAAGATGCCTTTTGGCAAATTAAACTGGAGGAAAGCTCAAAACCAAAGACAGCTTTCACAGTCCCAAATCGGCCATTGTACCAGTTTACAAGAATGCCGTTTGGACTGTGTAATGCACCGCAGACGTTGTGCAGACTAATGGACATGGTTATTCCGTATAAATTGAAGTCTCATGTTTTCGTTTATCTTGACGACCTTTTAATTGTTTCGGCAAACTTCGACGAACATTTGACACATCTAATGGAGGTGGCTACACAATTGAGGAAGGCAGGGTTAACTATAAATGTCAAAAAGAGCAGTTTTGCTCTCAATAAAGTTAAATATCTTGGTTACATTGTAGGAAATGGAACATTACAGGTGGACAACGACAAGGTTAGAGCCATTCAGGAATTTCCGGTACCACAATCAATTAGACATTTAAGACGATTCTTGGGAATGACCGGTTGGTACCGACGTTTCATACAAGATTATTCTACCTTGACGTTCCCACTGACAGAGCTATTGACAAAGAAAAAGATTTTCAAGTGGAATGATGAAGCCGAAGTGGCTTTCAATAAATTAAAAACCAAACTGACAACTGCACCATTACTTACACATCCTGATTATGAGAAACCATTTATTTTGCAATGCGATGCTAGCACTTATGGCATAGGTGCAGTGTTGGCACAAAAGGACGACAATGGCAATGAAAAACCTATTGCATATATATCCCAGAAATTAAATAAGGCTCAACGTAATTATACAATTACCGAACTTGAGTGTCTCGCTGTAGTGATAGCAATAAAGAAATTTAGACCATACATAGAAGGACAAGAGTTCAAAGTTGTTACCGACCACGCAAGCCTTAAGTGGTTAATGGGCCAAAGGGATCTGTCTGGTAGGCTGGCTAGATGGTCTTTGAAGCTCCAAGGATTTCATTTTTCCATCGAACATAGAAGAGGAAGGGATAATATAGTGCCTGACACTCTTTCTCGTGCTCATGAGGGCGAGACTTTTGTAGATTCTCTAGAAATAGACACTTTACCTTCTATTGATTTGGAATCGGAAGCTTTTGAAAGTCCCGAATATGCGAAATTACGCGAGGATTTCTCCTCGTCGGAATTGCCAGATTTCAGAGTCATCGATAAGTACATTTACAAAAGGGTAATATTTTCCTCAGGTGATCTTGATGAATCAGACTCTTGGAAACTTTTTGTACCCAGTGAACTACGTCATGATGTTATATACTGCGCTCATGATACACCTAACTCTGCACATGGCGGTATTGCCAAAACTTTGGAAAGAATAAGAAGGTATTTTTATTGGCCAGGACTGGTGACAGACGTCAAAACTTATATATTGAATTGTGAGTTGTGTAAGACTTCCAAAACTCCGACCATGTCATTAAGACCACCAATGGGCGAGATGGTAATAACAGAGAGACCATTCCAACGTTTATATGTGGATTTAATTGGACCCTTGCCCAGGACTAAAGCTGGACACATAGGCATACTAATAGTTTTAGACCACTTTTCTAAATTCACGTTTTTAAAATCTTTGAAAAAATTCGTTTCTAAACATATTATTGACTTTTTAAGAACGGAAATTTTTTGTTGCTTCGGTGTACCTGAGATTATTGTTTCAGACAACGGATCTCAGTTCAAGAGTAAGGAATTTGAAACATTTTTGAAGAAAAATGGCATTGAACACATTTTGACTGCTGTATATAGTCCACAATCAAATGCAAGCGAACGTGTGAACCGTTCAATTAACGAAGCTTTAAGAAGTTATGTTAGGGACGATCAGCGCTTGTGGGATATATATTTGCCTAGTATTAACTGTTCATTGCGTAATAGCATACATCAATCTATAGGAAGGACACCGTACCAAATAGTCTTTGGACAAAACATGTTTACTAACGGAAAGGATTATGAAATTTTACGTAAACTTGGAATTTTGGCAGAGTCTGACGCTTTTGTTGAACGGCAAGACGAATTTTGTTTGATTCGTGACAAAATTAAGGAGTACATGCGTAAGGCATATGATAAAAATTCTCGTACATATAATTTAAGATCACGAACAAAAGAATTTACAGTGGGACAGAAAGTGTACAGACGGACATTCAACCAAAGTTCTAAAGCTGAATATTATAATGCTAAATTGGCTCCGGTGGGAACCAAGGCAACAGTTTTGCGCAGAATTGGTCAAGTTTACTATGAGTTGCAGGATATTGAATCGGGAAATAAGGGAACGTACCATGCAAAGGATATTTGGACATAAGTAAGATATGGATTGTAATTTTGTTTCGCCTTTTTCAGTTTCAGTTTTTTGGAAGTATAATTCCAAAACTGTAACTGTTTTGTGAGGCTATCAGATTTCAAGATGATTATATTTCCAATTGGGTTTTCATTTATTAAACTAAAAATTTTCTGATCATTTTGGCTTTGAAAATTTTTATAATAATTTTTAGTTTTGTAGTTCTGATTTTTAAATCATTTTGAAAATTTTCATTAGAAGTTAACATATAAAATTCGGAAGAATTTTGTTTTTTTTGTGAAAAATTTTAATTATTTGAAGCGGTAATATCAGGAATTTATTTGCCTGAAAGGAAATATCCTTTTTGTCTTCCAATTATTTCCATAATTCAAAAAGAAGTTTTTGAGAAGTGGTAAGAAAAAAAAAAAAAAATCACAATTGTTAAAATTTTAGTATTCTTTATGTAATTTCGGTTTTTTTTCTTGTAGTGTGATTCTCATACATTAATCTTCCAGGTCCTTTGTCTTTAAATAGTACAAGGACCTGGACATCGTTTAAATTTTGAGGCTTAAATTTCAAGTACTTAAAGAAAGAAAAAGTAACATTCTTTGTTGGAACGGGATAATACCCAACATCAGCTCCAGACATTCATCAAGAAACGTGAAATTCTCAAAATTTTATGTAACATTTGGAATAATTCACATATTTCATCAAGCAAATTAATCATTCATCAATAATTACATCTGGCCTCATTTAATAAATTCACTGTTCATCAAAAGGAGAAACAAAATTATAAAATCTGATCCATATAAGTCATCTGGCTACATATGATATGAGTAACGTTTTAATATACAAAAATCAATTATCCTTATTTTAAATTAAAAACTCCTGGCATCATAATTACCAAATCTCTTGGAACCTAATAATTTTTTTTTAATCTTCAAATTATCTTTTTTTGTTGTAAACAAACTACCTTAATACTTCATCTCACTTCATTATTAATTTCTTAATTTATTTTGATTAATTTTTGTTGTTAGTTTTGTTTTCATTTCCATTTTTTATGTTATTAACAGTTTTGTGATTTTATGTTAAACTTTTGAATAACATGTTAATTTAATGTTAAACTTTGATAACATATTCATTTAAACACAACAACATTGAGTGAATATTTAAATTATAAAATTTTGCATTAAAAAACTCAAGATCCAAGAGACAACAGGCCTGTAAGTCTTCGTGGGATGAAAAAATTGGTGAGTTTCTTATATATTTTTTTTGAATAAATTTTCACTCTACAAACACAAAAACACTGTAAAATTTTCTATTAAAAGTTACTAACATAAATTCCTAATATGTTAACATAAACTTTATGTTGACATCTTGAACGTATGTTAAGAACATAATTTGTATTTATGTTAGTAACATGTTTACCAAATATTAACATAGTAACCTTTCTGTTAATATCAAATTCTTGTTTATTATCATTAACATAAATTGGATTTTGTGTTATAAACATTTTAACATAGAGTTTAACATTTTTATTTAATATTAATTTCGTTTAATTTCGATAACATAATTTACTTTTCTGTTATCTTATTTTTTTGGTTATATTAATATAATGACCTTGAATGTTAATAACATAAATATTTGAATCTTTATAATATTAACATTAACATTAACATAAAATAATCTAGAAAGACAAAAAAAAAAAGGCAAAAGTAGTTTAAGTTATGTTATTTACATTATTATTTTGAATTTCGTTAGAGTAATTAAAATAATAACATAAATAAGAATTACATATATAATTTTTAAATTTGTTTGACATTTTATAAATTTATTTAAATTGACCATTATTATTAACTAATGTTCGTTAAATTTAATACCGTTAATTTTGAAAATGTAATAAAATTCATACTTTGCAATATGAATTGCTAATTTTGTTAATTGTTTTTATAACATGAAAAGTTAAGGACATTTATAGGTAGTTCAATATAGGGCTATCTGGGAAATGTAAACATAGATAGCATGGACGGGAGGGTAAAGATATAATAAGGGGATTCAAGATCTATTCCTCGTCAACATAGCTTTCTCATTATTATTTTACGTTAATTTTGTTTTATTGGTCGATTTGGTCCGATAAATAGCTACCTAATTTTAAATGATTGTGTAGTGAACACTACTAATTCGAAAGGGACAAGAACCATCCCCATTTTCCATGAGCACGGCCGGTATGTTAGGTAGCACCGTCCCTTGAGAGTTAGGGCCTTTACGGGTTTGGTTCGTTACAGTATGTATGTATGTATGTATGTATGTATGTATGTATGTATGTATGTATGTATGTATGTATGTATGTATGTATGTATGTATGTATGTATGTATGTATGTATGTATGTATGTATGTATGTATGTATGTATGTATGTATGTATGTATGTATGTATGTATGTATGTATGTATGTATGTATGTATGTATGTATGTATGTATGTATGTATGTATGTATGTATGTATGTATGTATGTATGTATGTATGTATGTATGTATGTATGTATGTATGTATGTATGTATGTATGTATGTATGTATGTATGTATGTATGTATGTATGTATGTATGTATGTATGTATGTATGTATGTATGTATGTATGTATGTATGTATGTATGTATGTATGTATGTATGTATGTATGTATGTATGTATGTATGTATGTATGTATGTATGTATGTATGTATGTATGTATGTATGTATGTATGTATGTATGTATGTATGTATGTATGTATGTATGTATGTATGTATGTATGTATGTATGTATGTATGTATGTATGTATGTATGTATGTATGTATGTATGTATGTATGTATGTATGTATGTATGTATGTATGTATGTATGTATGTATGTATGTATGTATGTATGTATGTATGTATGTATGTATGTATGTATGTATGTATGTATGTATGTATGTATGTATGTATGTATGTATGTATGTATGTATGTATGTATGTATGTATGTATGTATGTATGTATGTATGTATGTATGTATGTATGTATGTATGTATGTATGTATGTATGTATGTATGTATGTATGTATGTATGTATGTATGTATGTATGTATGTATGTATGTATGTATGTATGTATGTATGTATGTATGTATGTATGTATGTATGTATGTATGTATGTATGTATGTATGTATGTATGTATGTATGTATGTATGTATGTATGTATGTATGTATGTATGTATGTATGTATGTATGTATGTATGTATGTATGTATGTATGTATGTATGTATGTATGTATGTATGTATGTATGTATGTATGTATGTATGTATGTATGTATGTATGTATGTATGTATGTATGTATGTATGTATGTATGTATGTATGTATGTATGTATGTATGTATGTATGTATGTATGTATGTATGTATGTATGTATGTATGTATGTATGTATGTATGTATGTATGTATGTATGTATGTATGTATGTATGTATGTATGTATGTATGTATGTATGTATGTATGTATGTATGTATGTATGTATGTATGTATGTATGTATGTATGTATGTATGTATGTATGTATGTATGTATGTATGTATGTATGTATGTATGTATGTATGTATGTATGTATGTATGTATGTATGTATGTATGTATGTATGTATGTATGTATGTATGTATGTATGTATGTATGTATGTATGTATGTATGTATGTATGTATGTATGTATGTATGTATGTATGTATGTATGTATGTATGTATGTATGTATGTATGTATGTATGTATGTATGTATGTATGTATGTATGTATGTATGTATGTATGTATGTATGTATGTATGTATGTATGTATGTATGTATGTATGTATGTATGTATGTATGTATGTATGTATGTATGTATGTATGTATGTATGTATGTATGTATGTATGTATGTATGTATGTATGTATGTATGTATGTATGTATGTATGTATGTATGTATGTATGTATGTATGTATGTATGTATGTATGTATGTATGTATGTATGTATGTATGTATGTATGTATGTATGTATGTATGTATGTATGTATGTATGTATGTATGTATGTATGTATGTATGTATGTATGTATGTATGTATGTATGTATGTATGTATGTATGTATGTATGTATGTATGTATGTATGTATGTATGTATGTATGTATGTATGTATGTATGTATGTATGTATGTATGTATGTATGTATGTATGTATGTATGTATGTATGTATGTATGTATGTATGTATGTATGTATGTATGTATGTATGTATGTATGTATGTATGTATGTATGTATGTATGTATGTATGTATGTATGTATGTATGTATGTATGTATGTATGTATGTATGTATGTATGTATGTATGTATGTATGTATGTATGTATGTATGTATGTATGTATGTATGTATGTATGTATGTATGTATGTATGTATGTATGTATGTATGTATGTATGTATGTATGTATGTATGTATGTATGTATGTATGTATGTATGTATGTATGTATGTATGTATGTATGTATGTATGTATGTATGTATGTATGTATGTATGTATGTATGTATGTATGTATGTATGTATGTATGTATGTATGTATGTATGTATGTATGTATGTATGTATGTATGTATGTATGTATGTATGTATGTATGTATGTATGTATGTATGTATGTATGTATGTATGTATGTATGTATGTATGTATGTATGTATGTATGTATGTATGTATGTATGTATGTATGTATGTATGTATGTATGTATGTATGTATGTATGTATGTATGTATGTATGTATGTATGTATGTATGTATGTATGTATGTATGTATGTATGTATGTATGTATGTATGTATGTATGTATGTATGTATGTATGTATGTATGTATGTATGTATGTATGTATGTATGTATGTATGTATGTATGTATGTATGTATGTATGTATGTATGTATGTATGTATGTATGTATGTATGTATGTATGTATGTATGTATGTATGTATGTATGTATGTATGTATGTATGTATGTATGTATGTATGTATGTATGTATGTATGTATGTATGTATGTATGTATGTATGTATGTATGTATGTATGTATGTATGTATGTATGTATGTATGTATGTATGTATGTATGTATGTATGTATGTATGTATGTATGTATGTATGTATGTATGTATGTATGTATGTATGTATGTATGTATGTATGTATGTATGTATGTATGTATGTATGTATGTATGTATGTATGTATGTATGTATGTATGTATGTATGTATGTATGTATGTATGTATGTATGTATGTATGTATGTATGTATGTATGTATGTATGTATGTATGTATGTATGTATGTATGTATGTATGTATGTATGTATGTATGTATGTATGTATGTATGTATGTATGTATGTATGTATGTATGTATGTATGTATGTATGTATGTATGTATGTATGTATGTATGTATGTATGTATGTATGTATGTATGTATGTATGTATGTATGTATGTATGTATGTATGTATGTATGTATGTATGTATGTATGTATGTATGTATGTATGTATGTATGTATGTATGTATGTATGTATGTATGTATGTATGTATGTATGTATGTATGTATGTATGTATGTATGTATGTATGTATGTATGTATGTATGTATGTATGTATGTATGTATGTATGTATGTATGTATGTATGTATGTATGTATGTATGTATGTATGTATGTATGTATGTATGTATGTATGTATGTATGTATGTATGTATGTATGTATGTATGTATGTATGTATGTATGTATGTATGTATGTATGTATGTATGTATGTATGTATGTATGTATGTATGTATGTATGTATGTATGTATGTATGTATGTATGTATGTATGTATGTATGTATGTATGTATGTATGTATGTATGTATGTATGTATGTATGTATGTATGTATGTATGTATGTATGTATGTATGTATGTATGTATGTATGTATGTATGTATGTATGTATGTATGTATGTATGTATGTATGTATGTATGTATGTATGTATGTATGTATGTATGTATGTATGTATGTATGTATGTATGTATGTATGTATGTATGTATGTATGTATGTATGTATGTATGTATGTATGTATGTATGTATGTATGTATGTATGTATGTATGTATGTATGTATGTATGTATGTATGTATGTATGTATGTATGTATGTATGTATGTATGTATGTATGTATGTATGTATGTATGTATGTATGTATGTATGTATGTATGTATGTATGTATGTATGTATGTATGTATGTATGTATGTATGTATGTATGTATGTATGTATGTATGTATGTATGTATGTATGTATGTATGTATGTATGTATGTATGTATGTATGTATGTATGTATGTATGTATGTATGTATGTATGTATGTATGTATGTATGTATGTATGTATGTATGTATGTATGTATGTATGTATGTATGTATGTATGTATGTATGTATGTATGTATGTATGTATGTATGTATGTATGTATGTATGTATGTATGTATGTATGTATGTATGTATGTATGTATGTATGTATGTATGTATGTATGTATGTATGTATGTATGTATGTATGTATGTATGTATGTATGTATGTATGTATGTATGTATGTATGTATGTATGTATGTATGTATGTATGTATGTATGTATGTATGTATGTATGTATGTATGTATGTATGTATGTATGTATGTATGTATGTATGTATGTATGTATGTATGTATGTATGTATGTATGTATGTATGTATGTATGTATGTATGTATGTATGTATGTATGTATGTATGTATGTATGTATGTATGTATGTATGTATGTATGTATGTATGTATGTATGTATGTATGTATGTATGTATGTATGTATGTATGTATGTATGTATGTATGTATGTATGTATGTATGTATGTATGTATGTATGTATGTATGTATGTATGTATGTATGTATGTATGTATGTATGTATGTATGTATGTATGTATGTATGTATGTATGTATGTATGTATGTATGTATGTATGTATGTATGTATGTATGTATGTATGTATGTATGTATGTATGTATGTATGTATGTATGTATGTATGTATGTATGTATGTATGTATGTATGTATGTATGTATGTATGTATGTATGTATGTATGTATGTATGTATGTATGTATGTATGTATGTATGTATGTATGTATGTATGTATGTATGTATGTATGTATGTATGTATGTATGTATGTATGTATGTATGTATGTATGTATGTATGTATGTATGTATGTATGTATGTATGTATGTATGTATGTATGTATGTATGTATGTATGTATGTATGTATGTATGTATGTATGTATGTATGTATGTATGTATGTCATAGCTGTAACTTGTGAATAAAATACAAAATATAAATATTTTTTATATTATTTTAGTTTTTGTTTCCAATTACAAATATTTATTTTCCAAATTATTTGTTAGTTAAATATAGTATTTGTCTAATTTATTATTAATATTTACAATTAAATTTATGCATATTTATATCTTTTAAAACCAAATAAATTATAAATAAAATCATTTTATATTAGTTTAATTAAATTATATTGATATTTTTTAGAAAATAGTAAAATTTTATATATTCAAATAAAACAAAGTTGAATAAAATTTAAATTTATTTCATTTAGATACAAATAAAATCAACTAATTTCTTTGGAATATTTATTCAAACAAAACACAAAAAAAATAAAATTATTCAAACAAAAAATGATTGAATAGAAATAATTCTAATAAAACTTTAGAAATATTTTTATTTCTCTCAAATTTGAAACAAATAAATTTATTTTTCCAAAAATTACTGAATAGAAATAATTCTAATAAATGTTAAATAATATTTTTATTGCATTCTGAGTTGAAAAAGTTATTTTCGAAACGAATTACAAATTTTTTTTAACTTGTTTTTTCTTAGTTTGGGAATGGAAAAATTCCGGGAAATTGGAACCCTAGTTCTCTGATATCTAATATTCTATTTTTAAAAACTACTAATTAATCATTGATTATCTCTAGAATATGGACACAGATTAATGGTTTCAATTGGAGGTTTATTATTAATTTAAATTGTGAAGAACAAAATTCATTAATTATTTTTAAAAACTGCTTTTAAAGTAACTAGTTGTTCAAAATCATCGTCTTACATGGCATTCCTTCTAGGGCTATTTAATAACCCTGCAAGTGAAATTAGACGTTCAAAATATCGTTGAATTATTTTTGAGCATTGCTTCTGTTTATTTATAGCAAACTAAGGATCTTTTTCATAATCCTCGGAAGAAAAATCTTTATCGTCCGAGCTCATTTTCACAAACAAAAATATTTTTTTATAAAATTTTTCAAAAATTTGTTGTTAAAATATTTGACTTTATTTTCACAAATAAAATTATTCAAAGAAAATTTCTATGAATAAAAAAGTATTCAAACATTTTTTGTTGATTATTTAAATATTTTTTTTTTTTTTGGAGAAATAAATTTATTCAAAGAAAATTGCTTTGAATAAAATCTATCAACAAATTTTCGAATAAGTAAAATAATATTTTATTCATATCTAGTTGAATAAACTAAATTAATATTTAATTTTTACTATAAAAATACAATTTGAAAATAATTACATGATATCATATTGATTAGAATATTTTAAAATCTATTCATTACATAACAAATAAAATACAACTTATTGTTACTAAAATACTAATAATATTATTATAATTTCATAAATGTTTATTCAAAACTTTTAAGTATAATTTATTTAATATCGTATTCTAATGAAATCAAATAATATTTAATGATTTATATTCTAAATAGATATATGTTAATTAGTATCCTATTTTGAATAATATTGAATGATTTCAATATAAATTTATTTTTTCAAATATAACGAAAATTCAAAAATAATTAAGTTTTTGGAAATATTTTGAATAAAAATATTCACAATTTACAGCTATGGTATGTATGTATGTATGTATGTATGTATGTATGTATGTATGTATGTATGTATGTATGTATGTATGTATGTATGTATGTATGTATGTATGTATGTATGTATGTATGTATGTATGTATGTATGTATGTATGTATGTATGTATGTATGTATGTATGTATGTATGTATGTATGTATGTATGTATGTATGTATGTATGTATGTATGTATGTATGTATGTATGTATGTATGTATGTATGTATGTATGTATGTATGTATGTATGTATGTATGTATGTATGTATGTATGTATGTATGTATGTATGTATGTATGTATGTATGTATGTATGTATGTATGTATGTATGTATGTATGTATGTATGTATGTATGTATGTATGTATGTATGTATGTATGTATGTATGTATGTATGTATGTATGTATGTATGTATGTATGTATGTATGTATGTATGTATGTATGTATGTATGTATGTATGTATGTATGTATGTATGTATGTATGTATGTATGTATGTATGTATGTATGTATGTATGTATGTATGTATGTATGTATGTATGTATGTATGTATGTATGTATGTATGTATGTATGTATGTATGTATGTATGTATGTATGTATGTATGTATGTATGTATGTATGTATGTATGTATGTATGTATGTATGTATGTATGTATGTATGTATGTATGTATGTATGTATGTATGTATGTATGTATGTATGTATGTATGTATGTATGTATGTATGTATGTATGTATGTATGTATGTATGTATGTATGTATGTATGTATGTATGTATGTATGTATGTATGTATGTATGTATGTATGTATGTATGTATGTATGTATGTATGTATGTATGTATGTATGTATGTATGTATGTATGTATGTATGTATGTATGTATGTATGTATGTATGTATGTATGTATGTATGTATGTATGTATGTATGTATGTATGTATGTATGTATGTATGTATGTATGTATGTATGTATGTATGTATGTATGTATGTATGTATGTATGTATGTATGTATGTATGTATGTATGTATGTATGTATGTATGTATGTATGTATGTATGTATGTATGTATGTATGTATGTATGTATGTATGTATGTATGTATGTATGTATGTATGTATGTATGTATGTATGTATGTATGTATGTATGTATGTATGTATGTATGTATGTATGTATGTATGTATGTATGTATGTATGTATGTATGTATGTATGTATGTATGTATGTATGTATGTATGTATGTATGTATGTATGTATGTATGTATGTATGTATGTATGTATGTATGTATGTATGTATGTATGTATGTATGTATGTATGTATGTATGTATGTATGTATGTATGTATGTATGTATGTATGTATGTATGTATGTATGTATGTATGTATGTATGTATGTATGTATGTATGTATGTATGTATGTATGTATGTATGTATGTATGTATGTATGTATGTATGTATGTATGTATGTATGTATGTATGTATGTATGTATGTATGTATGTATGTATGTATGTATGTATGTATGTATGTATGTATGTATGTATGTATGTATGTATGTATGTATGTATGTATGTATGTATGTATGTATGTATGTATGTATGTATGTATGTATGTATGTATGTATGTATGTATGTATGTATGTATGTATGTATGTATGTATGTATGTATGTATGTATGTATGTATGTATGTATGTATGTATGTATGTATGTATGTATGTATGTATGTATGTATGTATGTATGTATGTATGTATGTATGTATGTATGTATGTATGTATGTATGTATGTATGTATGTATGTATGTATGTATGTATGTATGTATGTATGTATGTATGTATGTATGTATGTATGTATGTATGTATGTATGTATGTATGTATGTATGTATGTATGTATGTATGTATGTATGTATGTATGTATGTATGTATGTATGTATGTATGTATGTATGTATGTATGTATGTATGTATGTATGTATGTATGTATGTATGTATGTATGTATGTATGTATGTATGTATGTATGTATGTATGTATGTATGTATGTATGTATGTATGTATGTATGTATGTATGTATGTATGTATGTATGTATGTATGTATGTATGTATGTATGTATGTATGTATGTATGTATGTATGTATGTATGTATGTATGTATGTATGTATGTATGTATGTATGTATGTATGTATGTATGTATGTATGTATGTATGTATGTATGTATGTATGTATGTATGTATGTATGTATGTATGTATGTATGTATGTATGTATGTATGTATGTATGTATGTATGTATGTATGTATGTATGTATGTATGTATGTATGTATGTATGTATGTATGTATGTATGTATGTATGTATGTATGTATGTATGTATGTATGTATGTATGTATGTATGTATGTATGTATGTATGTATGTATGTATGTATGTATGTATGTATGTATGTATGTATGTATGTATGTATGTATGTATGTATGTATGTATGTATGTATGTATGTATGTATGTATGTATGTATGTATGTATGTATGTATGTATGTATGTATGTATGTATGTATGTATGTATGTATGTATGTATGTATGTATGTATGTATGTATGTATGTATGTATGTATGTATGTATGTATGTATGTATGTATGTATGTATGTATGTATGTATGTATGTATGTATGTATGTATGTATGTATGTATGTATGTATGTATGTATGTATGTATGTATGTATGTATGTATGTATGTATGTATGTATGTATGTATGTATGTATGTATGTATGTATGTATGTATGTATGTATGTATGTATGTATGTATGTATGTATGTATGTATGTATGTATGTATGTATGTATGTATGTATGTATGTATGTATGTATGTATGTATGTATGTATGTATGTATGTATGTATGTATGTATGTATGTATGTATGTATGTATGTATGTATGTATGTATGTATGTATGTATGTATGTATGTATGTATGTATGTATGTATGTATGTATGTATGTATGTATGTATGTATGTATGTATGTATGTATGTATGTATGTATGTATGTATGTATGTATGTATGTATGTATGTATGTATGTATGTATGTATGTATGTATGTATGTATGTATGTATGTATGTATGTATGTATGTATGTATGTATGTATGTATGTATGTATGTATGTATGTATGTATGTATGTATGTATGTATGTATGTATGTATGTATGTATGTATGTATGTATGTATGTATGTATGTATGTATGTATGTATGTATGTATGTATGTATGTATGTATGTATGTATGTATGTATGTATGTATGTATGTATGTATGTATGTATGTATGTATGTATGTATGTATGTATGTATGTATGTATGTATGTATGTATGTATGTATGTATGTATGTATGTATGTATGTATGTATGTATGTATGTATGTATGTATGTATGTATGTATGTATGTATGTATGTATGTATGTATGTATGTATGTATGTATGTATGTATGTATGTATGTATGTATGTATGTATGTATGTATGTATGTATGTATGTATGTATGTATGTATGTATGTATGTATGTATGTATGTATGTATGTATGTATGTATGTATGTATGTATGTATGTATGTATGTATGTATGTATGTATGTATGTATGTATGTATGTATGTATGTATGTATGTATGTATGTATGTATGTATGTATGTATGTATGTATGTATGTATGTATGTATGTATGTATGTATGTATGTATGTATGTATGTATGTATGTATGTATGTATGTATGTATGTATGTATGTATGTATGTATGTATGTATGTATGTATGTATGTATGTATGTATGTATGTATGTATGTATGTATGTATGTATGTATGTATGTATGTATGTATGTATGTATGTATGTATGTATGTATGTATGTATGTATGTATGTATGTATGTATGTATGTATGTATGTATGTATGTATGTATGTATGTATGTATGTATGTATGTATGTATGTATGTATGTATGTATGTATGTATGTATGTATGTATGTATGTATGTATGTATGTATGTATGTATGTATGTATGTATGTATGTATGTATGTATGTATGTATGTATGTATGTATGTATGTATGTATGTATGTATGTATGTATGTATGTATGTATGTATGTATGTATGTATGTATGTATGTATGTATGTATGTATGTATGTATGTATGTATGTATGTATGTATGTATGTATGTATGTATGTATGTATGTATGTATGTATGTATGTATGTATGTATGTATGTATGTATGTATGTATGTATGTATGTATGTATGTATGTATGTATGTATGTATGTATGTATGTATGTATGTATGTATGTATGTATGTATGTATGTATGTATGTATGTATGTATGTATGTATGTATGTATGTATGTATGTATGTATGTATGTATGTATGTATGTATGTATGTATGTATGTATGTATGTATGTATGTATGTATGTATGTATGTATGTATGTATGTATGTATGTATGTATGTATGTATGTATGTATGTATGTATGTATGTATGTATGTATGTATGTATGTATGTATGTATGTATGTATGTATGTATGTATGTATGTATGTATGTATGTATGTATGTATGTATGTATGTATGTATGTATGTATGTATGTATGTATGTATGTATGTATGTATGTATGTATGTATGTATGTATGTATGTATGTATGTATGTATGTATGTATGTATGTATGTATGTATGTATGTATGTATGTATGTATGTATGTATGTATGTATGTATGTATGTATGTATGTATGTATGTATGTATGTATGTATGTATGTATGTATGTATGTATGTATGTATGTATGTATGTATGTATGTATGTATGTATGTATGTATGTATGTATGTATGTATGTATGTATGTATGTATGTATGTATGTATGTATGTATGTATGTATGTATGTATGTATGTATGTATGTATGTATGTATGTATGTATGTATGTATGTATGTATGTATGTATGTATGTATGTATGTATGTATGTATGTATGTATGTATGTATGTATGTATGTATGTATGTATGTATGTATGTATGTATGTATGTATGTATGTATGTATGTATGTATGTATGTATGTATGTATGTATGTATGTATGTATGTATGTATGTATGTATGTATGTATGTATGTATGTATGTATGTATGTATGTATGTATGTATGTATGTATGTATGTATGTATGTATGTATGTATGTATGTATGTATGTATGTATGTATGTATGTATGTATGTATGTATGTATGTATGTATGTATGTATGTATGTATGTATGTATGTATGTATGTATGTATGTATGTATGTATGTATGTATGTATGTATGTATGTATGTATGTATGTATGTATGTATGTATGTATGTATGTATGTATGTATGTATGTATGTATGTATGTATGTATGTATGTATGTATGTATGTATGTATGTATGTATGTATGTATGTATGTATGTATGTATGTATGTATGTATGTATGTATGTATGTATGTATGTATGTATGTATGTATGTATGTATGTATGTATGTATGTATGTATGTATGTATGTATGTATGTATGTATGTATGTATGTATGTATGTATGTATGTATGTATGTATGTATGTATGTATGTATGTATGTATGTATGTATGTATGTATGTATGTATGTATGTATGTATGTATGTATGTATGTATGTATGTATGTATGTATGTATGTATGTATGTATGTATGTATGTATGTATGTATGTATGTATGTATGTATGTATGTATGTATGTATGTATGTATGTATGTATGTATGTATGTATGTATGTATGTATGTATGTATGTATGTATGTATGTATGTATGTATGTATGTATGTATGTATGTATGTATGTATGTATGTATGTATGTATGTATGTATGTATGTATGTATGTATGTATGTATGTATGTATGTATGTATGTATGTATGTATGTATGTATGTATGTATGTATGTATGTATG
>NW_027052648.1:0-36000 GCF_958450345.1 Calliphora vicina
TTATGAAATTGAAAAAAAAAAATGAAGTAGTTAGAGCAAAGAAAACTAGATATGTTGCTTTTCAGACACATAACTATATTTTCCCGGCCCCACGTTGGGCGCCAATTTATGTAATGAACAAATTAACTACAGCGATAAAAAGCTGTATATTCCTATTGGCGATTTGTGCTCTAATAGAGAAAGGAGAACGAACGGGAGCCATTGACAATGCTAGCTGTCAGTCGGGTGGGGGGATTCTTGTTCTCTTGAATCTCTCTTACCAAAATGGAAATAATTCTTATCACATAAATAATATTATAGACTCCCTAAAAACCTATAATTAAATGGACCGGACGTTGATCTCTTTTGAATTCGATGTTACTAAAAAACCCCTATTTAAGATCAACAAAAAAAAACTGAATTAAATATCCTCAACCATGAAAACTGTAATTTTGGTTCTCTCCTTGATGTAGTTGGAGAACGAAACGCCTCTTGACCCGCCCAACCATTGATCTTGACGGCGCAGTAATTTTAAGCCAAGATCCCACATTTAATACCCTATTCCTTTACATCAGTAAGAAAACATTTCTAACAATTTAGCTATCCATTTTAGGAAATATATATTTTTTCAACTCGAATTCATAATAAAATATAACATTTAATGGAACTATGAAGTAAAGAACAAAATTCAATTTAATTCTTAAGAGTAATCTTAACAAAGAGAAAATATGAAACAAAAATGTTTAGTATTTACCAATAGCAATAAATCAAAAATATTTAAATATACATAATAAATTTATAATAATCGATTAGAAAGTATCATAGTATCAACTTAAAATATGTAGGGTACTAAGAAACAAAACATGAGTAGATATTATTACATTAAAGATATTGCAACATTTATTGTTGCTAAAAAAAATAAAAGATTGCGATAGATTTTGTTTCTTAGTGTGTATTCTAAGAGTAATATTAAAAATATGAATCTAAGAGATCATAACTAGAATATAAACATGTATATATTGACTCACCGACTTAACATGATGCTAAACACAGCTGTTGATGAGGCCTCTTCAAATGCTGATGAATATGTTGATGCTAGGGAGATTAAATACTCTTATCTTTTCTAGTTATGTTTATAGCAGGACTGGATATATGAGTATACTTAAAATTACTTATGTAGGCTAAATAAATTAACAAAAAAAATACGAAATTAATGGTTTTGAATAAACTGACCAAAATTAAACTTCATGGTGTATTTTTATTGAAATTAACTATTGTGCAGTATAGATTTAAGAACTAGAATTAGCTTTAGATTAGATTTAGTTAGATATTAAATTTTTTATTTTATTTAGGAAATATGAACTGTTTTAATTTGCATTGTTGTTGTAATTTTTGTTTGTTTTGTATAGAAATTTAGCATTAGGTTTTATTTAGTTTATTAGAATTTTTAGATCAGGATTTTAACATGAGTAACCACTTTGAAGTTTAATTTTAGTTTATTAAAATATATGTAATAGTTACAAATAGTTTTTAACACTTTTAATGAAATGATGACGATGATGATGGTATATGCTTGATGTTGTTGTTTTTAATTAGCCAAATAGCTCGTGGACCAATATATGAGGATTTGATATTTGATATGTGGATTTGATATTTAAAAATTCTGAAGTTAGCACTTTTTATTCTTCTTTTTGGGAATTTTTGTTGCCACTGCACTTTTTTTCGTTTCTTCTATGTGTTCAGTTTAAGTACAAAATTACAATATCGTGGCTTTACCGCTAGTAGATGTTGCGAAGGTAAATTTGATTAAACAATGCTGCTCAACTTTTACTCTACGCTTCTTATGGTCCCTAATATTTGTTGTTTTCTTTTGGAATTTTTAATTGTGCTTATTTTTTCTTGTTTGTTGCTTAGATTTTTATTTGTTTCTTATTAAACAATTATTAAGAAGTTTATACAGTGGTGACAAATGCAATAAGTCCACTGTTATTTTTGAAGATTGCAAATAATTAGAAGACAATAAATTCCTAATAAAAAAAATGTATTATTTAATATAATAAAACAATTTGGGGAAAAGGTGACGTTTTTTCTTTTTCTCTATTTTTGGCATTTACCTTTTTGTGCAAAATTATTTGAATTACAAATAATTAAAATTTAACGCTGTTCTTAGATCAATATAGAGTAATCTTCTAGAGCAAGCAAACTAATCCACAAATACAATATAATTGCAGCTTCCTTATGGGAAATCTATTGAAATGTGTAATACATATTGTATTTTAGACGAAAATCTTTTGATAATAATAGTTTTTATTATTTATTACCTTTTGAGAGTTGGTTTACCAATTATAAAAAAATGTCATATATTTATTGAAACACACTATATAAAACTTTTAATTTAAAAATTTAACACTTTTAAATTAGATGTGGTGTCATGAAAGGTTGAATAGAAAAGAGTTTGGTTGGAGTAAATCTCGTATGACAATTGTTCTTACATTTGACATTTGATATTTCCTGCAGAAGATACGCGTTGTGACGTATAATGAACTAGCGATCCATGCGGCTCAAAATTGTGCAGATACAAGTACATTTGTTTTAGCGTTGCCACTTTTGTGAAATCAAAATAGTTTGTTATTTTTAAAACACTATTTAGATAACAATGCAATTTTTAGCTTTTTAAACATAAATAAACAACATCATCAGTATTTCACCAACAAAGGAACCATTATAAATAATAAGTTTTAAAATAAAAATAATTACAATACAGTTACTTATTTGGAATAATGATAAATTTCATAAAATAACTAAGAAAAATTTAAATATAGAAAATCGTTCACTACAGCCCCTAAAGAGCTAGGAAGCTACATTTTTTTATATTTGGATGGCATGAGATTGTAGCTTTCTAACAAGGTATAACTTATGTAGCTAGCATAAATAGTACCCGATATATATGCGGGTATATCGGACATTTTTCAAAAAATGTCCCAAAATTACCCCAGTTTTTAACGACTTCATATAAATCGCAATTTTAAAAGGCCCTAAAGAGCTAGGAAGCTAAATTTTTTTATATTTGGATGGCATGAGATTGTAGCTTTCTAACAAGGTATAACTTATGTAGCTAGCATAAATAGTACCCGATATATATGCGGGTATATCGGACATTTTTCAAAAAATGTCCCAAAATTACCCCAGTTTTTAACGACTTCATATAAATCGCAATTATAAAGGCCCCTAAAGAGCTAGGAAGCTACATTTTTTTATATTTGGATGGCATGAGATTGTAGCTTTCTAACAAGGTATAACTTATGTAGCTAGCATAAACAGTACCCGATATATATGCGGGTATATCGGACATTTTTCGAAAAATGTCCCAAAATTACCCCAGTTTTTAACGACTTCATATAAATCTCAATTTTAAAAGGCCCTAAAGAGCTAGGAAGCTAAATTTTTTTATATTTGGATGGCATGAGATTGTAGCTTTCTAACAAAGTATAACTTAAGTAGGTAGCATAAATAGTACCCGATATATATGCGGGTATATCGGACATTTTTCGAAAAATGTCCCAAAATTACCCAAGTTTTTAACGACTTCATATAAATCGCAATTATAAAGGCCCCTAAAGAGCTAGGAAGCCAAATTTTTTTATATTCGGATGGCATGAGATTGTAGCTTTCTAACAAAGTATAACTTAAGTAGCTAGCATAAATAGTACCCGATATATATGCGGGTATATCGGACATTTTTCGAAAAATGTCCAAAAATTACCCCAGTTTTTAACGACTTCATATAAATCGCAATTATAAAGGCCCCTAAAGAGCTAGGAAGCCAAATTTTTTTATATTTGGATGGCATGAGATTGTAGCTTTCTAACAAAGTATAACTTAAGTAGCTAGCATAAATAGTACCCGATATATATGCGGGTATATCGGACATTTTTCAAAAAATGTCCCAAAATTACCCCAGTTTTTAACGACTTCATATAAATCGCAATTTTAAAAGGCCCTAAAGAGCTAGGAAGCTAAATTTTTTTATATTTGGATGACATGAGATTGTAGCTTTCTAACAAGGTATAACTTATGTAGCTAGAATAAATAGTACCCGATATATATGCGGGTATATCGGACATTTTTCAAAAAATGTCCCAAAATTACCCCAGTTTTTAACGACTTCATATAAATCGCAATTATAAAGGCCCCTAAAGAGCTAGGAAGCTAAATTTTTTTATATTTGGATGACATGAGATTGTAGCTTTCTAACAAGGTATAACTTATGTAGCTAGCATAAATAGTACCCGATATATATGCGGGTATATCGGACATTTTTCAAAAAATGTCCCAAAATTACCCCAGTTTTTAACGACTTCATATAAATCGCAATTTTAAAAGGCCCTAAAGAGCTAGGAAGCTAAATTTTTTTATATTTGGATGGCATGAGATTGTAGCTTTCTAACAAGGTATAACTTATGTAGCTAGCATAAATAGTACCCGATATATATGCGGGTATATCGGACATTTTTCAAAAAATGTCCCAAAATTACCCCAGTTTTTAACGACTTCATATAAATCGCAATTATAAAGGCCCCTAAAGAGCTAGGAAGCTACATTTTTTTATATTTGGATGGCATGAGATTGTAGCTTTCTAACAAGGTATAACTTATGTAGCTAGCATAAATAGTACCCGATATATATGCGGGTATATCGGACATTTTTCAAAAAATGTCCCAAAATTACCCCAGTTTTTAACGACTTCATATAAATCGCAATTTTAAAAGGCCCTAAAGAGCTAGGAAGCTAAATTTTTTTATATTTGGATGGCATGAGATTGTAGCTTTCTAACAAGGTATAACTTATGTAGCTAGCATAAATAGTACCCGATATATATGCGGGTATATCGGACATTTTTCAAAAAATGTCCCAAAATTACCCCAGTTTTTAACGACTTCATATAAATCGCAATTATAAAGGCCCCTAAAGAGCTAGGAAGCTACATTTTTTTATATTTGGATGGCATGAGATTGTAGCTTTCTAACAAGGTATAACTTATGTAGCTAGCATAAACAGTACCCGATATATATGCGGGTATATCGGACATTTTTCGAAAAATGTCCCAAAATTACCCCAGTTTTTAACGACTTCATATAAATCTCAATTTTAAAAGGCCCTAAAGAGCTAGGAAGCTAAATTTTTTTATATTTGGATGGCATGAGATTGTAGCTTTCTAACAAAGTATAACTTAAGTAGGTAGCATAAATAGTACCCGATATATATGCGGGTATATCGGACATTTTTCGAAAAATGTCCCAAAATTACCCAAGTTTTTAACGACTTCATATAAATCGCAATTATAAAGGCCCCTAAAGAGCTAGGAAGCCAAATTTTTTTATATTCGGATGGCATGAGATTGTAGCTTTCTAACAAAGTATAACTTAAGTAGCTAGCATAAATAGTACCCGATATATATGCGGGTATATCGGACATTTTTCGAAAAATGTCCAAAAATTACCCCAGTTTTTAACGACTTCATATAAATCGCAATTATAAAGGCCCCTAAAGAGCTAGGAAGCCAAATTTTTTTATATTTGGATGGCATGAGATTGTAGCTTTCTAACAAGGTATAACTTATGTAGCTAGCGTAAATAGTACCCGATATATATGCGGGTATATCGGACATTTTTCAAAAAATGTCCCAAAATTACCCCAGTTTTTAACGACTTCATATAAATCGCAATTTTAAAAGGCCCTAAAGAGCTAGGAAGCCAAATTTTTTTATATTTGGATGGCATGAGATTGTAGCTTTCTAACAAAGTATAACTTAAGTAGGTAGCATAAATAGTACCCGATATATATGCGGGTATATCGGACATTTTTCGAAAAATGTCCCAAAATTACCCAAGTTTTTAACGACTTCATATAAATCGCAATTATAAAGGCCCCTAAAGAGCTAGGAAGCTAAATTTTTTTATATTTGGATGGCATGAGATTGTAGCTTTCTAACAAAGTATAACTTAAGTAGGTAGCATAAATAGTACCCGATATATATGCGGGTATATCGGACATTTTTCGAAAAATGTCCCAAAATTACCCAAGTTTTTAACGACTTCATATAAATCGCAATTATAAAGGCCCCTAAAGAGCTAGGAAGCTAAATTTTTTTATATTTGGATGGCATGAGATTGTAGCTTTCTAACAAAGTATAACTTAAGTAGCTAGCATAAATAGTACCCGATATATATGCGGGTATATCGGACATTTTTCGAAAAATGTCCAAAAATTACCCCAGTTTTTAACGACTTCATATAAATCGCAATTATAAAGGCCCCTAAAGAGCTAGGAAGCCAAATTTTTTTATATTCGGATGGCATGAGATTGTAGCTTTCTAACAAGGTATAACTTATGTAGCTAGCATAAATAGTACCCGATATATATGCGGGTATATCGGACATTTTTCAAAAAATGTCCCAAAATTACCCCAGTTTTTAACGACTTCATATAAATCGCAATTTTAAAAGGCCCTAAAGAGCTAGGAAGCCAAATTTTTTTATATTTGGATGGCATTAGATCGTAGCTTTCTAACAAGGTATAACTTATGTAGCTAGCGTAAATAGTAGAGATTGTAGCTTTCTAACAAAGTATAACTTAAGTAGGTAGCATAAATAGTACCCGATATATATGCGGGTATATCGGACATTTTTCGAAAAATGTCCCAAAATTACCCAAGTTTTTAACGACTTCATATAAATCGCAATTATAAAGGCCCCTAAAGAGCTAGGAAGCTAAATTTTTTTATATTTGGATGGCATGAGATTGTAGCTTTCTAACAAAGTATAACTTAAGTAGGTAGCATAAATAGTACCCGATATATATGCGGGTATATCGGACATTTTTCGAAAAATGTCCCAAAATTACCCAAGTTTTTAACGACTTCATATAAATCGCAATTATAAAGGCCCCTAAAGAGCTAGGAAGCTAAATTTTTTTATATTTGGATGGCATGAGATTGTAGCTTTCTAACAAAGTATAACTTAAGTAGCTAGCATAAATAGTACCCGATATATATGCGGGTATATCGGACATTTTTCGAAAAATGTCCAAAAATTACCCCAGTTTTTAACGACTTCATATAAATCGCAATTATAAAGGCCCCTAAAGAGCTAGGAAGCCAAATTTTTTTATATTCGGATGGCATGAGATTGTAGCTTTCTAACAAGGTATAACTTATGTAGCTAGCATAAATAGTACCCGATATATATGCGGGTATATCGGACATTTTTCAAAAAATGTCCCAAAATTACCCCAGTTTTTAACGACTTCATATAAATCGCAATTTTAAAAGGCCCTAAAGAGCTAGGAAGCCAAATTTTTTTATATTTGGATGGCATGAGATCGTAGCTTTCTAACAAGGTATAACTTATGTAGCTAGCGTAAATAGTACCCGATATATATGCGGGTATATCGGACATTTTTCAAAAAATGTCCCAAAATTACCCCAGTTTTTAACGACTTCATATAAATCGCAATTTTAAAAGGCCCTAAAGAGCTAGGAAGCCAAATTTTTTTATATTTGGATGGCATGAGATTGTAGCTTTCTAACAAGGTATAACTTATGTAGCTAGCGTAAATAGTACCCGATATATATGCGGGTATATCGGACATTTTTCAAAAAATGTCCCAAAATTACCCCAGTTTTTAACGACTTCATATAAATCTCAATTTTAAAAGGCCCTAAAGAGCTAGGAAGCTAAATTTTTTTATATTTGGATGGCATGAGATTGTAGCTTTCTAACAAAGTATAACTTATGTAGCTAGCATAAATAGTACCCGATATATATGCGGGTATATCGGACATTTTTCAAAAAATGTCCCAAAATTACCCCAGTTTTTAACGACTTCATATAAATCGCAATTTTAAAAGGCCCTAAAGAGCTAGGAAGCTAAATTTTTTTATATTTGGATGGCATGAGATTGTAGCTTTCTAACAAGGTATAACTTATGTAGCTAGCGTAAATAGTACACGATATATATGCGGGTATATCGGACATTTTTCAAAAAATGTCCCAAAATTACCCCAGTTTTTAACGACTTCATATAAAGGCCCTAAAGAGCTAGGAAGCCAAATTTTTTTATATTTGGATGGCATGAGATTGTAGCTTTCTAACAAGGTATAACTTATGTAGCTAGCGTAAATAGTACCCGATATATATGCGGGTATATCGGACATTTTTCAAAAAATGTCCCAAAATTACCCCAGTTTTTAACGACTTCATATAAATCGCAATTATAAAGGCCCCTAAAGAGCTAGGAAGCTACATTTTTTTATATTTGGATGGCATGAGATTGTAGCTTTCTAACAAGGTATAACTTATGTAGCTAGCATAAACAGTACCCGATATATATGCGGGTATATCGGACATTTTTCGAAAAATGTCCCAAAATTACCCCAGTTTTTAACGACTTCATATAAATCGCAATTATAAAGGCCCCTAAAGAGCTAGGAAGCTACATTTTTTTATATTTGGATGGCATGAGATTGTAGCTTTCTAACAAGGTATAACTTATGTAGCTAGCATAAACAGTACCCGATATATATGCGGGTATATCGGACATTTTTCGAAAAATGTCCCAAAATTACCCCAGTTTTTAACGACTTCATATAAATCTCAATTTTAAAAGGCCCTAAAGAGCTAGGAAGCTAAATTTTTTTATATTTGGATGGCATGAGATTGTAGCTTTCTAACAAAGTATAACTTAAGTAGGTAGCATAAATAGTACCCGATATATATGCGGGTATATCGGACATTTTTCGAAAAATGTCCCAAAATTACCCAAGTTTTTAACGACTTCTTATAAATCGCAATTATAAAGGCCCCTAAAGAGCTAGGAAGCCAAATTTTTTTATATTCGGATGGCATGAGATTGTAGCTTTCTAACAAAGTATAACTTAAGTAGCTAGCATAAATAGTACCCCGATATATATGCGGGTATATCGGACATTTTTCGAAAAATGTCCAAAAATTACCCCAGTTTTTTAACGACTTCATATAAATCGCAATTATAAAGGCCCCTAAAGAGCTAGGAAGCCAAATTTTTTTATATTTGGATGGCATGAGATTGTAGCTTTCTAACAAGGTATAACTTATGTAGCTAGCATAAACAGTACCCGATATATATGCGGGTATATCGGACATTTTTCGAAAAATGTCCCAAAATTACCCAAGTTTTTAACGACTTCATATAAATCGCAATTATAAAGGCCCCTAAAGAGCTAGGAAGCTAAATTTTTTTATATTTGGATGGCATGAGATTGTAGCTTTCTAACAAAGTATAACTTAAGTAGCTAGCATAAATAGTACCCGATATATATGCGGGTATATCGGACATTTTTCGAAAAATGTCCAAAAATTACCCCAGTTTAACGACTTCATATAAATCGCAATTATAAAGGCCCCTAAAGAGCTAGGAAGCCAAATTTTTTTATATTCGGATGGCATGAGATTGTAGCTTTCTAACAAGGTATAACTTATGTAGCTAGCATAAATAGTACCCGATATATATGCGGGTATATCGGACATTTTTCAAAAAATGTCCCAAAATTACCCCAGTTTTTAACGACTTCATATAAATCGCAATTTTAAAAGGCCCTAAAGAGCTAGGAAGCCAAATTTTTTTATATTTGGATGGCATGAGATCGTAGCTTTCTAACAAGGTATAACTTATGTAGCTAGCGTAAATAGTACCCGATATATATGCGGGTATATCGGACATTTTTCAAAAAATGTCCCAAAATTACCCCAGTTTTTAACGACTTCATATAAATCGCAATTATAAAGGCCCCTAAAGAGCTAGGAAGCTAAATTTTTTTATATTTGGATGGCATGAGATTGTAGCTTTCTAACAAGGTATAACTTATGTAGCTAGCATTAATAGTACCCGATATATATGCGGGTATATCGGACATTTTTCGAAAAATGTCCCAAAATTACCCCAGTTTTTAACGACTTCATATAAATCTCAATTTTAAAAGGCCCTAAAGAGCTAGGAAGCTAAATTTTTTTATATTTGGATGGCATGAGATTGTAGCTTTCTAACAAAGTATAACTTAAGTAGCTAGCATAAATAGTACCCGATATATATGCGGGTATATCGGACATTTTTCGAAAAATGTCCAAAAAATTACCCAGTTTTTAACGACTTCATATAAATCGCAATTATAAAGGCCCCTAAAGAGCTAGGAAGCCAAATTTTTTTATATTTGGATGGCATGAGATTGTAGCTTTCTAACAAGGTATAACTTATGTAGCTAGCATAAATAGTACCCGATATATATGCGGGTATATCGGACATTTTTCAAAAAATGTCCCAAAATTACCCCAGTTTTTAACGACTTCATATAAATCGCAATTTTAAAAGGCCCTAAAGAGCTAGGAAGCCAAATTTTTTTATATTTGGATGGCATGAGATTGTAGCTTTCTAACAAGGTATAACTTATGTAGCTAGCGTAAATAGTACCCGATATATATGCGGGTATATCGGACATTTTTCAAAAAATGTCCCAAAATTACCCCAGTTTTTAACGACTTCATATAAATCTCAATTTTAAAAGGCCCTAAAGAGCTAGGAAGCTAAATTTTTTTATATTTGGATGGCATGAGATTGTAGCTTTCTAACAAAGTATAACTTATGTAGCTAGCATAAATAGTACCCGATATATATGCGGGTATATCGGACATTTTTCAAAAAATGTCCCAAAATTACCCCAGTTTTTAACGACTTCATATAAATCGCAATTTTAAAAGGCCCTAAAGAGCTAGGAAGCTAAATTTTTTTATATTTGGATGGCATGAGATTGTAGCTTTCTAACAAGGTATAACTTATGTAGCTAGCGTAAATAGTACACGATATATATGCGGGTATATCGGACATTTTTCAAAAATGTCCCAAAATTACCCCAGTTTTTAACGACTTCATATAAAGGCCCTAAAGAGCTAGGAAGCCAAATTTTTTTATATTTGGATGGCATGAGATTGTAGCTTTCTAACAAGGTATAACTTATGTAGCTAGCGTAAATAGTACCCGATATATATGCGGGTATATCGGACATTTTTCAAAAAATGTCCCAAAATTACCCCAGTTTTTAACGACTTCATATAAATCGCAATTATAAAGGCCCCTAAAGAGCTAGGAAGCTACATTTTTTTATATTTGGATGGCATGAGATTGTAGCTTTCTAACAAGGTATAACTTATGTAGCTAGCATAAACAGTACCCGATATATATGCGGGTATATCGGACATTTTTCGAAAAATGTCCCAAAATTACCCCAGTTTTTAACGACTTCATATAAATCGCAATTATAAAGGCCCCTAAAGAGCTAGGAAGCTACATTTTTTTATATTTGGATGGCATGAGATTGTAGCTTTCTAACAAGGTATAACTTATGTAGCTAGCATAAACAGTACCCGATATATATGCGGGTATATCGGACATTTTTCGAAAAATGTCCCAAAATTACCCCAGTTTTTAACGACTTCATATAAATCTCAATTTTAAAAGGCCCTAAAGAGCTAGGAAGCTAAATTTTTTTATATTTGGATGGCATGAGATTGTAGCTTTCTAACAAAGTATAACTTAAGTAGGTAGCATAAATAGTACCCGATATATATGCGGGTATATCGGACATTTTTCGAAAATGTCCCAAAATTACCCAAGTTTTTAACGACTTCTTATAAATCGCAATTATAAAGGCCCCTAAAGAGCTAGGAAGCTAAATTTTTTTATATTTGGATGGCATGAGATTGTAGCTTTCTAACAAAGTATAACTTAAGTAGCTAGCATAAATAGTACCCGATATATATGCGGGTATATCGGACATTTTTCGAAAAATGTCCAAAAATTACCCCAGTTTTTAACGACTTCATATAAATCGCAATTATAAAGGCCCCTAAAGAGCTAGGAAGCCAAATTTTTTTATATTCGGATGGCATGAGATTGTAGCTTTCTAACAAGGTATAACTTATGTAGCTAGCATAAATAGTACCCGATATATATGCGGGTATATCGGACATTTTTCAAAAAATGTCCCAAAATTACCCCAGTTTTTAACGACTTCATATAAATCGCAATTTTAAAAGGCCCTAAAGAGCTAGGAAGCTAAATTTTTTTATATTTGGATGGCATGAGATTGTAGCTTTCTAACAAAGTATAACTTAAGTAGCTAGCATAAATAGTACCCGATATATATGCGGGTATATCGGACATTTTTCGAAAAATGTCCAAAAATTACCCCAGTTTTTAACGACTTCATATAAATCGCAATTATAAAGGCCCCTAAAGAGCTAGGAAGCCAAATTTTTTTATATTTGGATGGCATGAGATTGTAGCTTTCTAACAAGGTATAACTTATGTAGCTAGCATAAATAGTACCCGATATATATGCGGGTATATCGGACATTTTTCAAAAAATGTCCCAAAATTACCCCAGTTTTTAACGACTTCATATAAATCGCAATTTTAAAAGGCCCTAAAGAGCTAGGAAGCTAAATTTTTTTATATTTGGATGGCATGAGATTGTAGCTTTCTAACAAAGTATAACTTAAGTAGCTAGCATAAATAGTACCCGATATATATGCGGGTATATCGGACATTTTTCGAAAATGTCCAAAAATTACCCCAGTTTTTAACGACTTCATATAAATCGCAATTATAAAGGCCCCTAAAGAGCTAGGAAGCCAAATTTTTTTATATTTGGATGGCATGAGATTGTAGCTTTCTAACAAGGTATAACTTATGTAGCTAGCGTAAATAGTACCCGATATATATGCGGGTATATCGGACATTTTTCAAAAAATGTCCCAAAATTACCCCAGTTTTTAACGACTTCATATAAATCGCAATTATAAAGGCCCCTAAAGAGCTAGGAAGCTACATTTTTTTATATTTGGATGGCATGAGATTGTAGCTTTCTAACAAGGTATAACTTATGTAGCTAGCATAAACAGTACCCGATATATATGCGGGTATATCGGACATTTTTCGAAAAATGTCCCAAAATTACCCCAGTTTTTAACGACTTCATATAAATCTCAATTTTAAAAGGCCCTAAAGAGCTAGGAAGCTAAATTTTTTTATATTTGGATGGCATGAGATTGTAGCTTTCTAACAAAGTATAACTTAAGTAGGTAGCATAAACAGTACCCGATATATATGCGGGTATATCGGACATTTTTCGAAAAATGTCCCAAAATTACCCAAGTTTTTAACGACTTCATATAAATCGCAATTATAAAGGCCCCTAAAGAGCTAGGAAGCTAAATTTTTTTATATTTGGATGGCATGAGATTGTAGCTTTCTAACAAAGTATAACTTAAGTAGCTAGCATAAATAGTACCCCGATATATATGCGGGTATATCGGACATTTTTCGAAAAATGTCCAAAAATTACCCCAGTTTTTAACGACTTCATATAAATCGCAATTATAAAGGCCCCTAAAGAGCTAGGAAGCCAAATTTTTTTATATTCGGATGGCATGAGATTGTAGCTTTCTAACAAAGTATAACTTAAGTAGCTAGCATAAATAGTACCCCGATATATATGCGGGTATATCGGACATTTTTCGAAAAATGTCCAAAAATTACCCCAGTTTTTAACGACTTCATATAAATCGCAATTATAAAGGCCCCTAAAGAGCTAGGAAGCCAAATTTTTTTATATTTGGATGGCATGAGATTGTAGCTTTCTAACAAGGTATAACTTATGTAGCTAGCGTAAATAGTACCCGATATATATGCGGGTATATCGGACATTTTTCAAAAAATGTCCCAAAATTACCCCAGTTTTTAACGACTTCATATAAATCGCAATTATAAAGGCCCCTAAAGAGCTAGGAAGCTACATTTTTTTATATTTGGATGGCATGAGATTGTAGCTTTCTAACAAGGTATAACTTATGTAGCTAGCATAAACAGTACCCGATATATATGCGGGTATATCGGACATTTTTCGAAAAATGTCCCAAAATTACCCCAGTTTTTAACGACTTCATATAAATCTCAATTTTAAAAGGCCCTAAAGAGCTAGGAAGCTAAATTTTTTTATATTTGGATGGCATGAGATTGTAGCTTTCTAACAAAGTATAACTTAAGTAGGTAGCATAAATAGTACCCGATATATATGCGGGTATATCGGACATTTTCGAAAAATGTCCCAAAATTACCCAAGTTTTTAACGACTTCATATAAATCGCAATTATAAAGGCCCCTAAAGAGCTAGGAAGCTAAATTTTTTTATATTTGGATGGCATGAGATTGTAGCTTTCTAACAAAGTATAACTTAAGTAGCTAGCATAAATAGTACCCGATATATATGCGGGTATATCGGACATTTTTCGAAAAATGTCCAAAAATTACCCCAGTTTTTAACGACTTCATATAAATCGCAATTATAAAGGCCCCTAAAGAGCTAGGAAGCCAAATTTTTTTATATTCGGATGGCATGAGATTGTAGCTTTCTAACAAGGTATAACTTATGTAGCTAGCATAAATAGTACCCGATATATATGCGGGTATATCGGACATTTTTCAAAAAATGTCCCAAAATTACCCCAGTTTTTAACGACTTCATATAAATCGCAATTTTAAAAGGCCCTAAAGAGCTAGGAAGCCAAATTTTTTTATATTTGGATGGCATGAGATCGTAGCTTTCTAACAAGGTATAACTTATGTAGCTAGCGTAAATAGTACCCGATATATATGCGGGTATATCGGACATTTTTCAAAAAATGTCCCAAAATTACCCCAGTTTTTAACGACTTCATATAAATCGCAATTTTAAAAGGCCCTAAAGAGCTAGGAAGCCAAATTTTTTTATATTTGGATGGCATGAGATCGTAGCTTTCTAACAAGGTATAACTTATGTAGCTAGCGTAAATAGTACCCGATATATATGCGGGTATATCGGACATTTTTCAAAAAATGTCCCAAAATTACCCCAGTTTTTAACGACTTCATATAAATCGCAATTATAAAGGCCCCTAAAGAGCTAGGAAGCTAATTTTTTTTATATTTGGATGGCATGAGATTGTAGCTTTCTAACAAGGTATAACTTATGTAGCTAGCATTAATAGTACCCGATATATATGCGGGTATATCGGACATTTTTCGAAAAATGTCCCAAAATTACCCCAGTTTTTAACGACTTCATATAAATCTCAATTTTAAAAGGCCCTAAAGAGCTAGGAAGCTAAATTTTTTTATATTTGGATGGCATGAGATTGTAGCTTTCTAACAAAGTATAACTTAAGTAGCTAGCATAAATAGTACCCGAAATATATGCGGGTATATCGGACATTTTTCGAAAAATGTCCAAAAATTACCCCAGTTTTTAACGACTTCATATAAATCGCAATTATAAAGGCCCCTAAAGAGCTAGGAAGCCAAATTTTTTTATATTTGGATGGCATGAGATTGTAGCTTTCTAACAAGGTATAACTTATGTAGCTAGCATAAATAGTACCCGATATATATGCGGGTATATCGGACATTTTTCAAAAAATGTCCCAAAATTACCCCAGTTTTTAACGACTTCATATAAATCGCAATTTTAAAAGGCCCTAAAGAGCTAGGAAGCCAAATTTTTTTATATTTGGATGGCATGAGATTGTAGCTTTCTAACAAGGTATAACTTATGTAGCTAGCGTAAATAGTACCCGATATATATGCGGGTATATCGGACATTTTTCAAAAAATGTCCCAAAATTACCCCAGTTTTTAACGACTTCATATAAATCTCAATTTTAAAAGGCCCTAAAGAGCTAGGAAGCTAAATTTTTTTATATTTGGATGGCATGAGATTGTAGCTTTCTAACAAAGTATAACTTATGTAGCTAGCATAAATAGTACCCGATATATATGCGGGTATATCGGACATTTTTCAAAAAATGTCCCAAAATTACCCCAGTTTTTAACGACTTCATATAAATCGCAATTTTAAAAGCCCTAAAGAGCTAGGAAGCTAAATTTTTTTATATTTGGATGGCATGAGATTGTAGCTTTCTAACAAGGTATAACTTATGTAGCTAGCGTAAATAGTACACGATATATATGCGGGTATATCGGACATTTTTCAAAAAATGTCCCAAAATTACCCCAGTTTTTAACGACTTCATATAAAGGCCCTAAAGAGCTAGGAAGCCAAATTTTTTTATATTTGGATGGCATGAGATTGTAGCTTTCTAACAAGGTATAACTTATGTAGCTAGCGTAAATAGTACCCGATATATATGCGGGTATATCGGACATTTTTCAAAAAATGTCCCAAAATTACCCCAGTTTTTAACGACTTCATATAAATCGCAATTATAAAGGCCCCTAAAGAGCTAGGAAGCTACATTTTTTTATATTTGGATGGCATGAGATTGTAGCTTTCTAACAAGGTATAACTTATGTAGCTAGCATAAACAGTACCCGATATATATGCGGGTATATCGGACATTTTTCGAAAAATGTCCCAAAATTACCCCAGTTTTTAACGACTTCATATAAATCGCAATTATAAAGGCCCCTAAAGAGCTAGGAAGCTACATTTTTTTATATTTGGATGGCATGAGATTGTAGCTTTCTAACAAGGTATAACTTATGTAGCTAGCATAAACAGTACCCGATATATATGCGGGTATATCGGACATTTTTCGAAAAATGTCCCAAAATTACCCCAGTTTTTAACGACTTCATATAAATCTCAATTTTAAAAGGCCCTAAAGAGCTAGGAAGCTAAATTTTTTTATATTTGGATGGCATGAGATTGTAGCTTTCTAACAAAGTATAACTTAAGTAGGTAGCATAAATAGTACCCGATATATATGCGGGTATATCGGACATTTTTCGAAAAATGTCCCAAAATTACCCAAGTTTTTAACGACTTCTTATAAATCGCAATTATAAAGGCCCCTAAAGAGCTAGGAAGCTAAATTTTTTTATATTTGGATGGCATGAGATTGTAGCTTTCTAACAAAGTATAACTTAAGTAGGTAGCATAAATAGTACCCGATATATATGCGGGTATATCGGACATTTTTCGAAAAATGTCCAAAAATTACCCCAGTTTTTAACGACTTCATATAAATCGCAATTATAAAGGCCCCTAAAGAGCTAGGAAGCCAAATTTTTTTATATTTGGATGGCATGAGATTGTAGCTTTCTAACAAGGTATAACTTATGTAGCTAGCATAAATAGTACCCGATATATATGCGGGTATATCGGACATTTTTCAAAAAATGTCCCAAAATTACCCCAGTTTTTAACGACTTCATATAAATCGCAATTTTAAAAGGCCCTAAAGAGCTAGGAAGCTAAATTTTTTTATATTTGGATGGCATGAGATTGTAGCTTTCTAACAAAGTATAACTTAAGTAGCTAGCATAAATAGTACCCGATATATATGCGGGTATATCGGACATTTTTCGAAAAATGTCCAAAAATTACCCCAGTTTTTAACGACTTCATATAAATCGCAATTATAAAGGCCCCTAAAGAGCTAGGAAGCCAAATTTTTTTATATTTGGATGGCATGAGATTGTAGTTTTCTAACAAGGTATAACTTATGTAGCTAGCGTAAATAGTACCCGATATATATGCGGGTATATCGGACATTTTTCAAAAAATGTCCCAAAATTACCCCAGTTTTTAACGACTTCATATAAATCGCAATTATAAAGGCCCCTAAAGAGCTAGGAAGCTACATTTTTTTATATTTGGATGGCATGAGATTGTAGCTTTCTAACAAGGTATAACTTATGTAGCTAGCATAAACAGTACCCGATATATATGCGGGTATATCGGACATTTTTCGAAAAATGTCCCAAAATTACCCCAGTTTTTAACGACTTCATATAAATCTCAATTTTAAAAGGCCCTAAAGAGCTAGGAAGCTAAATTTTTTTATATTTGGATGGCATGAGATTGTAGCTTTCTAACAAAGTATAACTTAAGTAGGTAGCATAAACAGTACCCGATATATATGCGGGTATATCGGACATTTTTCGAAAAATGTCCCAAAATTACCCAAGTTTTTAACGACTTCATATAAATCGCAATTATAAAGGCCCCTAAAGAGCTAGGAAGCTAAATTTTTTTATATTTGGATGGCATGAGATTGTAGCTTTCTAACAAAGTATAACTTAAGTAGCTAGCATAAATAGTACCCGATATATATGCGGGTATATCGGACATTTTTCGAAAAATGTCCAAAAATTACCCCAGTTTTTAACGACTTCATATAAATCGCAATTATAAAGGCCCCTAAAGAGCTAGGAAGCCAAATTTTTTTATATTCGGATGGCATGAGATTGTAGCTTTCTAACAAAGTATAACTTAAGTAGCTAGCATAAATAGTACCCGATATATATGCGGGTATATCGGACATTTTTCGAAAAATGTCCAAAAATTACCCCAGTTTTTAACGACTTCATATAAATCGCAATTATAAAGGCCCCTAAAGAGCTAGGAAGCCAAATTTTTTTATATTTGGATGGCATGAGATTGTAGCTTTCTAACAAGGTATAAGTTATGTAGCTAGCGTAAATAGTACCCGATATATATGCGGGTATATCGGACATTTTTCAAAAAATGTCCCAAAATTACCCCAGTTTTTAACGACTTCATATAAATCGCAATTATAAAGGCCCCTGAAGAGCTAGGAAGCTACATTTTTTTATATTTGGATGGCATGAGATTGTAGCTTTCTAACAAGGTATAACTTATGTAGCTAGCATAAACAGTACCCGATATATATGCGGGTATATCGGACATTTTTCGAAAAATGTCCCAAAATTACCCCAGTTTTTAACGACTTCATATAAATCTCAATTTTAAAAGGCCCTAAAGAGCTAGGAAGCTAAATTTTTTTATATTTGGATGGCATGAGATTGTAGCTTTCTAACAAAGTATAACTTAAGTAGGTAGCATAAATAGTACCCGATATATATGCGGGTATATCGGACATTTTTCGAAAAATGTCCCAAAATTACCCAAGTTTTTAACGACTTCATATAAATCGCAATTATAAAGGCCCCTAAAGAGCTAGGAAGCTAAATTTTTTTATATTTGGATGGCATGAGATTGTAGCTTTCTAACAAAGTATAACTAAAGTAGCTAGCATAAATAGTACCCGATATATATGCGGGTATATCGGACATTTTTCGAAAAATGTCCAAAAATTACCCCAGTTTTTAACGACTTCATATAAATCGCAATTATAAAGGCCCCTAAAGAGCTAGGAAGCCAAATTTTTTTATATTCGGATGGCATGAGATTGTAGCTTTCTAACAAGGTATAACTTATGTAGCTAGCATAAATAGTACCCGATATATATGCGGGTATATCGGACATTTTTCAAAAAATGTCCCAAAATTACCCCAGTTTTTAACGACTTCATATAAATCGCAATTTTAAAAGGCCCTAAAGAGCTAGGAAGCCAAATTTTTTTATATTTGGATGGCATGAGATCGTAGCTTTCTAACAAGGTATAACTTATGTAGCTAGCGTAAATAGTACCCGATATATATGCGGGTATATCGGACATTTTTCAAAAAATGTCCCAAAATTACCCCAGTTTTTAACGACTTCATATAAATCGCAATTATAAAGGCCCCTAAAGAGCTAGGAAGCTAAATTTTTTTATATTTGGATGGCATGAGATTGTAGCTTTCTAACAAGGTATAACTTATGTAGCTAGCATTAATAGTACCCGATATATATGCGGGTATATCGGACATTTTTCGAAAAATGTCCCAAAATTACCCCAGTTTTTAACGACTTCATATAAATCTCAATTTTAAAAGGCCCTAAAGAGCTAGGAAGCTAAATTTTTTTATATTTGGATGGCATGAGATTGTAGCTTTCTAACAAAGTATAACTTAAGTAGCTAGCATAAATAGTACCCGATATATATGCGGGTATATCGGACATTTTTCGAAAAATGTCCAAAAATTACCCCAGTTTTTAACGACTTCATATAAATCGCAATTATAAAGGCCCCTAAAGAGCTAGGAAGCCAAATTTTTTTATATTTGGATGGCATGAGATTGTAGCTTTCTAACAAGGTATAACTTATGTAGCTAGCATAATAGTACATTTTTTGAAAAATGTCCGATATACCCGCATATATATCGGACATTTTTCAAAAAATGTCCCAAAATTACCCCAGTTTTTAACGACTTCATATAAATCGCAATTTTAAAAGGCCCTAAAGAGCTAGGAAGCCAAATTTTTTTATATTTGGATGGCATGAGATTGTAGCTTTCTAACAAGGTATAACTTATGTAGCTAGCGTAAATAGTACCCGATATATATGCGGGTATATCGGACATTTTTCAAAAAATGTCCCAAAATTACCCCAGTTTTTAACGACTTCATATAAATCTCAATTTTAAAAGGCCCTAAAGAGCTAGGAAGCTAAATTTTTTTATATTTGGATGGCATGAGATTGTAGCTTTCTAACAAAGTATAACTTATGTAGCTAGCATAAATAGTACCCGATATATATGCGGGTATATCGGACATTTTTCAAAAAATGTCCCAAAATTACCCCAGTTTTTAACGACTTCATATAAATCGCAATTTTAAAAGGCCCTAAAGAGCTAGGAAGCTAAATTTTTTTATATTTGGATGGCATGAGATTGTAGCTTTCTAACAAGGTATAACTTATGTAGCTAGCGTAAATAGTACACGATATATATGCGGGTATATCGGACATTTTTCAAAAAATGTCCCAAAATTACCCCAGTTTTTAACGACTTCATATAAAGGCCCTAAAGAGCTAGGAAGCCAAATTTTTTTATATTTGGATGGCATGAGATTGTAGCTTTCTAACAAGGTATAACTTATGTAGCTAGCGTAAATAGTACCCGATATATATGCGGGTATATCGGACATTTTTCAAAAAATGTCCCAAAATTACCCCAGTTTTTAACGACTTCATATAAATCTCAATTTTAAAAGGCCCTAAAGAGCTAGGAAGCTAAATTTTTTTATATTTGGATGGCATGAGATTGTAGCTTTCTAACGAAGTATAACTTAAGTAGCTAGCGTAAATAGTACCCGATATATATGCGGGTATATCGGACATTTTTCAAAAAATGTCCCAAAATTACCCCAGTTTTTAACGACTTCATATAAATCTCAATTTTAAAAGGCCCTAAAGAGCTAGGAAGCTAAATTTTTTTATATTTGGATGGCATGAGATTGTAGCTTTCTAACAAAGTATAACTTATGTAGCTAGCATAAATAGTACCCGATATATATGCGGGTATATCGGACATTTTTCGAAAAATGTCCCAAAATTACCCAAGTTTTTAACGACTTCATATAAATCGCAATTATAAAGGCCCCTAAAGAGCTAGGAAGCTAAATTTTTTTATATTTGGATGGCATGAGATTGTAGCTTTCTAACAAAGTATAACTTAAGTAGCTAGCATAAATAGTACCCGATATATATGCGGGTATATCGGACATTTTTCGAAAAATTACCCCAGTTTTTAACGACTTCATATAAATCGCAATTATAAAGGCCCCTAAAGAGCTAGGAAGCTAAATTTTTGTATATTTGGATGGCATGAGATTGTAGCTTTCTAACAAAGTATAACTTAAGTAGCTAGCATAAATAGTACCCGATATATATGCGGGTATATCGGACATTTTTCGAAAAATGTCCAAAAATTACCCCAGTTTTTAACGACTTCATATAAATCGCAATTATAAAGGCCCCTAAAGAGCTAGGAAGCCAAATTTTTTTATATTCGGATGGCATGAGATTGTAGCTTTCTAACAAGGTATAACTTATGTAGCTAGCATAAATCGTACCCGATATATATGCGGGTATATCGGACATTTTTCAAAAAATGTCCCAAAATTACCCCAGTTTTTAACGACTTCATATAAATCGCAATTTTAAAAGGCCCTAAAGAGCTAGGAAGCCAAATTTTTTTATATTTGGATGGCATGAGATCGTAGCTTTCTAACAAGGTATAACTTATGTAGCTAGCGTAAATAGTACCCGATATATATGCGGGTATATCGGACATTTTTCAAAAAATGTCCCAAAATTACCCCAGTTTTTAACGACTTCATATAAATCGCAATTATAAAGGCCCCTAAAGAGCTAGGAAGCTAAATTTTTTTATATTTGGATGGCATGAGATTGTAGCTTTCTAACAAGGTATAACTTATGTAGCTAGCATTAATAGTACCCGATATATATGCGGGTATATCGGACATTTTTCGAAAAATGTCCCAAAATTACCCCAGTTTTTAACGACTTCATATAAATCTCAATTTTAAAAGGCCCTAAAGAGCTAGGAAGCTAAATTTTTTTATATTTGGATGGCATGAGATTGTAGCTTTCTAACAAAGTATAACTTAAGTAGCTAGCATAAATAGTACCCGATATATATGCGGGTATATCGGACATTTTTCGAAAAATGTCCAAAAATTACCCCAGTTTTTAACGACTTCATATAAATCGCAATTATAAAGGCCCCTAAAGAGCTAGGAAGCCAAATTTTTTTATATTTGGATGGCATGAGATTGTAGCTTTCTAACAAGGTATAACTTATGTAGCTAGCATAAATAGTACCCGATATATATGCGGGTATATCGGACATTTTTCAAAAAATGTCCCAAAATTACCCCAGTTTTTAACGACTTCATATAAATCGCAATTTTAAAAGGCCCTAAAGAGCTAGGAAGCCAAATTTTTTTATATTTGGATGGCATGAGATTGTAGCTTTCTAACAAGGTATAACTTATGTAGCTAGCGTAAATAGTACCCGATATATATGCGGGTATATCGGACATTTTTCAAAAAATGTCCCAAAATTACCCCAGTTTTTAACGACTTCATATAAATCTCAATTTTAAAAGGCCCTAAAGAGCTAGGAAGCTAAATTTTTTTATATTTGGATGGCATGAGATTGTAGCTTTCTAACAAAGTATAACTTATGTAGCTAGCATAAATAGTACCCGATATATATGCGGGTATATCGGACATTTTTCAAAAAATGTCCCAAAATTACCCCAGTTTTTAACGACTTCATATAAATCGCAATTTTAAAAGGCCCTAAAGAGCTAGGAAGCTAAATTTTTTTATATTTGGATGGCATGAGATTGTAGCTTTCTAACAAGGTATAACTTATGTAGCTAGCGTAAATAGTACACGATATATATGCGGGTATATCGGACATTTTTCAAAAAATGTCCCAAAATTACCCCAGTTTTTAACGACTTCATATAAAGGCCCTAAAGAGCTAGGAAGCCAAATTTTTTTATATTTGGATGGCATGAGATTGTAGCTTTCTAACAAGGTATAACTTATGTAGCTAGCGTAAATAGTACCCGATATATATGCGGGTATATCGGACATTTTTCAAAAAATGTCCCAAAATTACCCCAGTTTTTAACGACTTCATATAAATCTCAATTTTAAAAGGCCCTAAAGAGCTAGGAAGCTAAATTTTTTTATATTTGGATGGCATGAGATTGTAGCTTTCTAACGAAGTATAACTTAAGTAGCTAGCGTAAATAGTACCCGATATATATGCGGGTATATCGGACATTTTTCAAAAAATGTCCCAAAATTACCCCAGTTTTTAACGACTTCATATAAATCTCAATTTTAAAAGGCCCTAAAGAGCTAGGAAGCTAAATTTTTTTATATTTGGATGGCATGAGATTGTAGCTTTCTAACAAAGTATAACTTATGTAGCTAGCATAAATAGTACCCGATATATATGCGGGTATATCGGACATTTTTCGAAAAATGTCCCAAAATTACCCAAGTTTTTAACGACTTCATATAAATCGCAATTATAAAGGCCCCTAAAGAGCTAGGAAGCTAAATTTTTTTATATTTGGATGGCATGAGATTGTAGCTTTCTAACAAAGTATAACTTAAGTAGCTAGCATAAATAGTACCCGATATATATGCGGGTATATCGGACATTTTTCGAAAAATTACCCCAGTTTTTAACGACTTCATATAAATCGCAATTATAAAGGCCCCTAAAGAGCTAGGAAGCTAAATTTTTGTATATTTGGATGGCATGAGATTGTAGCTTTCTAACAAAGTATAACTTAAGTAGCTAGCATAAATAGTACCCGATATATATGCGGGTATATCGGACATTTTTCGAAAAATGTCCAAAAATTACCCCAGTTTTTAACGACTTCATATAAATCGCAATTATAAAGGCCCCTAAAGAGCTAGGAAGCCAAATTTTTTTATATTCGGATGGCATGAGATTGTAGCTTTCTAACAAGGTATAACTTATGTAGCTAGCATAAATAGTACCCGATATATATGCGGGTATATCGGACATTTTTCAAAAAATGTCCCAAAATTACCCCAGTTTTTAACGACTTCATATAAATCGCAATTTTAAAAGGCCCTAAAGAGCTAGGAAGCCAAATTTTTTTATATTTGGATGGCATGAGATCGTAGCTTTCTAACAAGGTATAACTTATGTAGCTAGCGTAAATAGTACCCGATATATATGCGGGTATATCGGACATTTTTCAAAAAATGTCCCAAAATTACCCCAGTTTTTAACGACTTCATATAAATCGCAATTATAAAGGCCCCTAAAGAGCTAGGAAGCTAAATTTTTTTATATTTGGATGGCATGAGATTGTAGCTTTCTAACAAGGTATAACTTATGTAGCTAGCATTAATAGTACCCGATATATATGCGGGTATATCGGACATTTTTCGAAAAATGTCCCAAAATTACCCCAGTTTTTAACGACTTCATATAAATCTCAATTTTAAAAGGCCCTAAAGAGCTAGGAAGCTAAATTTTTTTATATTTGGATGGCATGAGATTGTAGCTTTCTAACAAAGTATAACTTAAGTAGCTAGCATAAATAGTACCCGATATATATGCGGGTATATCGGACATTTTTCGAAAAATGTCCAAAAATTACCCCAGTTTTTAACGACTTCATATAAATCGCAATTATAAAGGCCCCTAAAGAGCTAGGAAGCCAAATTTTTTTATATTTGGATGGCATGAGATTGTAGCTTTCTAACAAGGTATAACTTATGTAGCTAGCATAAATAGTACCCGATATATATGCGGGTATATCGGACATTTTTCAAAAAATGTCCCAAAATTACCCCAGTTTTTAACGACTTCATATAAATCGCAATTTTAAAAGGCCCTAAAGAGCTAGGAAGCCAAATTTTTTTATATTTGGATGGCATGAGATTGTAGCTTTCTAACAAGGTATAACTTATGTAGCTAGCGTAAATAGTACCCGATATATATGCGGGTATATCGGACATTTTTCAAAAAATGTCCCAAAATTACCCCAGTTTTTAACGACTTCATATAAATCTCAATTTTAAAAGGCCCTAAAGAGCTAGGAAGCTAAATTTTTTTATATTTGGATGGCATGAGATTGTAGCTTTCTAACAAAGTATAACTTATGTAGCTAGCATAAATAGTACCCGATATATATGCGGGTATATCGGACATTTTTCAAAAAATGTCCCAAAATTACCCCAGTTTTTAACGACTTCATATAAATCGCAATTTTAAAAGGCCCTAAAGAGCTAGGAAGCTAAATTTTTTTATATTTGGATGGCATGAGATTGTAGCTTTCTAACAAGGTATAACTTATGTAGCTAGCGTAAATAGTACACGATATATATGCGGGTATATCGGACATTTTTCAAAAAATGTCCCAAAATTACCCCAGTTTTTAACGACTTCATATAAAGGCCCTAAAGAGCTAGGAAGCCAAATTTTTTTATATTTGGATGGCATGAGATTGTAGCTTTCTAACAAGGTATAACTTATGTAGCTAGCGTAAATAGTACCCGATATATATGCGGGTATATCGGACATTTTTCAAAAAATGTCCCAAAATTACCCCAGTTTTTAACGACTTCATATAAATCTCAATTTTAAAAGGCCCTAAAGAGCTAGGAAGCTAAATTTTTTTATATTTGGATGGCATGAGATTGTAGCTTTCTAACGAAGTATAACTTAAGTAGCTAGCGTAAATAGTACCCGATATATATGCGGGTATATCGGACATTTTTCAAAAAATGTCCCAAAATTACCCCAGTTTTTAACGACTTCATATAAATCTCAATTTTAAAAGGCCCTAAAGAGCTAGGAAGCTAAATTTTTTTATATTTGGATGGCATGAGATTGTAGCTTTCTAACAAAGTATAACTTATGTAGCTAGCATAAATAGTACCCGATATATATGCGGGTATATCGGACATTTTTCGAAAAATGTCCCAAAATTACCCAAGTTTTTAACGACTTCATATAAATCGCAATTATAAAGGCCCCTAAAGAGCTAGGAAGCTAAATTTTTTTATATTTGGATGGCATGAGATTGTAGCTTTCTAACAAAGTATAACTTAAGTAGCTAGCATAAATAGTACCCGATATATATGCGGGTATATCGGACATTTATCGAAAAATTACCCCAGTTTTTAACGACTTCATATAAATCGCAATTATAAAGGCCCCTAAAGAGCTAGGAAGCTAAATTTTTTTATATTTGGATGGCATGAGATTGTAGCTTTCTAACAAAGTATAACTTAAGTAGCTAGCATAAATAGTACCCGATATATATGCGGGTATATCGGACATTTTTCGAAAAATGTCCAAAAATTACCCCAGTTTTTAACGACTTCATATAAATCGCAATTATAAAGGCCCCTAAAGAGCTAGGAAGCCAAATTTTTTTATATTTGGATGGCATGAGATTGTAGCTTTCTAACAAGGTATAACTTATGTAGCTAGCATAAATAGTACCCGATATATATGCGGGTATATCGGACATTTTTCAAAAAATGTCCCAAAATTACCCCAGTTTTTAACGACTTCATATAAATCGCAATTTTAAAAGGCCCTAAAGAGCTAGGAAGCCAAATTTTTTTATATTTGGATGGCATGAGATTGTAGCTTTCTAACAAGGTATAACTTATGTAGCTAGCGTAAATAGTACCCGATATATATGCGGGTATATCGGACATTTTTCAAAAAATGTCCCAAAATTACCCCAGTTTTTAACGACTTCATATAAATCTCAATTTTAAAAGGCCCTAAAGAGCTAGGAAGCTAAATTTTTTTATATTTGGATGGCATGAGATTGTAGCTTTCTAACAAAGTATAACTTATGTAGCTAGCATAAATAGTACCCGATATATATGCGGGTATATCGGACATTTTTCAAAAAATGTCCCAAAATTACCCCAGTTTTTAACGACTTCATATAAATCGCAATTATAAAGGCCCCTAAAGAGCTAGGAAGCCAAATTTTTTTATATTTGGATGGCATGAGATTGTAGCTTTCTAACAAGGTATAACTTATGTAGCTAGCATAAATAGTACCCGATATATATGCGGGTATATCGGACATTTTTCAAAAAATGTCCCAAAATTACCCCAGTTTTTAACGACTTCATATAAATCGCAATTTTAAAAGGCCCTAAAGAGCTAGGAAGCCAAATTTTTTTATATTTGGATGGCATGAGATTGTAGCTTTCTAACAAGGTATAACTTATGTAGCTAGCGTAAATAGTACCCGATATATATGCGGGTATATCGGACATTTTTCAAAAAATGTCCCAAAATTACCCCAGTTTTTAACGACTTCATATAAATCTCAATTTTAAAAGGCCCTAAAGAGCTAGGAAGCTAAATTTTTTTATATTTGGATGGCATGAGATTGTAGCTTTCTAACAAAGTATAACTTATGTAGCTAGCATAAATAGTACCCGATATATATGCGGGTATATCGGACATTTTTCAAAAAATGTCCCAAAATTACCCCAGTTTTTAACGACTTCATATAAATCGCAATTTTAAAAGGCCCTAAAGAGCTAGGAAGCTAAATTTTTTTATATTTGGATGGCATGAGATTGTAGCTTTCTAACAAGGTATAACTTATGTAGCTAGCGTAAATAGTACACGATATATATGCGGGTATATCGGACATTTTTCAAAAAATGTCCCAAAATTACCCCAGTTTTTAACGACTTCATATAAAGGCCCTAAAGAGCTAGGAAGCCAAATTTTTTTATATTTGGATGGCATGAGATTGTAGCTTTCTAACAAGGTATAACTTATGTAGCTAGCGTAAATAGTACCCGATATATATGCGGGTATATCGGACATTTTTCAAAAAATGTCCCAAAATTACCCCAGTTTTTAACGACTTCATATAAATCTCAATTTTAAAAGGCCCTAAAGAGCTAGGAAGCTAAATTTTTTTATATTTGGATGGCATGAGATTGTAGCTTTCTAACGAAGTATAACTTAAGTAGCTAGCGTAAATAGTACCCGATATATATGCGGGTATATCGGACATTTTTCAAAAAATGTCCCAAAATTACCCCAGTTTTTAACGACTTCATATAAATCTCAATTTTAAAAGGCCCTAAAGAGCTAGGAAGCTAAATTTTTTTATATTTGGATGGCATGAGATTGTAGCTTTCTAACAAAGTATAACTTATGTAGCTAGCATAAATAGTACCCGATATATATGCGGGTATATCGGACATTTTTCGAAAAATGTCCCAAAATTACCCAAGTTTTTAACGACTTCATATAAATCGCAATTATAAAGGCCCCTAAAGAGCTAGGAAGCTAAATTTTTTTATATTTGGATGGCATGAGATTGTAGCTTTCTAACAAAGTATAACTTAAGTAGCTAGCATAAATAGTACCCGATATATATGCGGGTATATCGGACATTTTTCGAAAAATTACCCCAGTTTTTAACGACTTCATATAAATCGCAATTATAAAGGCCCCTAAAGAGCTAGGAAGCTAAATTTTTTTATATTTGGATGGCATGAGATTGTAGCTTTCTAACAAAGTATAACTTAAGTAGCTAGCATAAATAGTACCCGATATATATGCGGGTATATCGGACATTTTTCGAAAAATTACACCAGTTTTTAACGACTTCATATAAATCGCAATTATAAAGGCCCCTAAAGAGCTAGGAAGCTAAATTTTTTTATATTTGGATGGCATGAGATTGTAGCTTTCTAACAAGGTATAACTTATGTAGCTAGCATAAATAGTACCCGATATATATGCGGGTATATCGGACATTTTTCAAAAAATGTCCCAAAATTACCCCAGTTTTTAACGACTTCATATAAATCGCAATTATAAAGGCCCCTAAAGAGCTAGGAAGCTAAATTTTTTTATATTTGGATGGCATGAGATTGTAGCTTTCTAACAAGGTATAACTTATGTAGCTAGCATAAATAGTACCCGATATATATGCGGGCATATCGGACATTTTTCGAAAAATGTCCCAAAATTACCCAAGTTTTTAACGACTTCATATAAATCGCAATTCTAAAGGCCCCTAAAGAGCTAGGAAGCTAAATTTTTTTATATTTGGATGGCATGAGATTGTAGCTTTCTAACAAGGTATAACTTATGTAGCTAGCATAAATAGTACCCGATATATATGCGGGTATATCGGACATTTTTCAAAAAATGTCCCAAAATTACCCCAGTTTTTAACGACTTCATATAAATCGCAATTATAAAGGCCCCTAAAGAGCTAGGAAGCTACATTTTTTTATATTTGGATGGCATGAGATTGTAGCTTTCTAACAAGGTATAACTTATGTAGCTAGCATAAATAGTACCCGATATATATGCGGGTATATCGGACATTTTTCAAAAAATGTCCCAAAATTACCCCAGTTTTTAACGACTTCATATAAATCGCAATTTTAAAAGGCCCTAAAGAGCTAGGAAGCTAAATTTTTTTATATTTGGATGACATGAGATTGTAGCTTTCTAACAAGGTATAACTTATGTAGCTAGCATAAATAGTACCCGATATATATGCGGGTATATCAGACATTTTTCAAAAAATGTCCCAAAATTACCCCAGTTTTTAAAGACTTCATATAAATCGCAATTTTAAAAGGCCCTAAAGAGCTAGGAAGCTAAATTTTTTTATATTTGGATGGCATGAGATTGTAGCTTTCTAACAAGGTATAACTTATGTAGCTAGCATAAATAGTACCTGATATATATGCGGGTATATCGGACATTTTTCAAAAAATGTCACAAAATTACCCCAGTTTTTAACGACTTCATATAAATCGCAATTATAAAGGCCCCTAAAGAGCTAGGAAGCTAAATTTTTTTATATTTGGATGGCATGAGATTGTAGCTTTCTAACAAGGTATAACTTATGTAGCTAGCGTAAATAGTACCCGATATATATGCGGGCATATCGGACATTTTTCGAAAAATTACCCCAGTTTTTAACGTCTTCATATAAATCGCAATTATAAAGGCCCCTAAAGAGCTAGGAAGCTAAATTTTTTTATATTTGGATGGCATGAGATTGTAGCTTTCTAACAAGGTATAACTTATGTAGCTAGCATAAATAGTACCCGATATATATGCGGGTATATCGGAAATTTTTAAAAAAATGTCCCAAAATTACCCCAGTTTTTAACGACTTCATATAAATCGCAATTATAAAGGCCACTAAAGAGCTAGGAAGCTAAATTTTTTTATATTTGGATGGCATGAGATTGTAGCTTTCTAACAAGGTATAACTTATGTAGCTAGCATAAATAGTACCCGATATATATGCGGGCATATCGGACATTTTTCGAAAAATGTCCCAAAATTACCCAAGTTTTTAACGACTTAATATAAATCGCAATTCTAAAGGCCCCTAAAGAGCTAGGAAGCTAAATTTTTTTATATTTGGATGGCATGAGATTGTAGCTTTCTAACAAGGTATAACTTATGTAGCTAGCATAAATAGTACCCGATATATATGCGGGTATATCGGACATTTTTCAAAAAATGTCCCAAAATTACCCCAGTTTTTAACGACTTCATATAAATCGCAATTATAAAGGCCCCTAAAGAGCTAGGAAGCTACATTTTTTTATATTTGGATGGCATGAGATTGTAGCTTTCTAACAAGGTATAACTTATGTAGCTAGCATAAATAGTACCCGATATATATGCGGGTATATCGGACATTTTTCAAAAAATGTCCCAAAATTACCCCAGTTTTTAACGACTTCATATAAATCGCAATTTTAAAAGGCCCTAAAGAGCTAGGAAGCTAAATTTTTTTATATTTGGATGACATGAGATTGTAGCTTTCTAACAAGGTATAACTTATGTAGCTAGCATAAATAGTACCCGATATATATGCGGGTATATCGGACATTTTTCAAAAAATGTCCCAAAATTACCCCAGTTTTTAAAGACTTCATATAAATCGCAATTTTAAAAGGCCCTAAAGAGCTAGGAAGCTAAATTTTTTTATATTTGGATGGCATGAGATTGTAGCTTTCTAACAAGGTATAACTTATGTAGCTAGCATAAATAGTACCTGATATATATGCGGGTATATCGGACATTTTTCAAAAAATGTCCCAAAATTACCCCAGTTTTTAACGACTTCATATAAATCGCAATTATAAAGGCCCCTAAAGAGCTAGGAAGCTAAATTTTTTTATATTTGGATGGCATGAGATTGTAGCTTTCTAACAAGGTATAACTTATGTAGCTAGCATAAATAGTACCCGATATATATGCGGGCATATCGGACATTTTTCGAAAAATTACCCCAGTTTTTAACGACTTCATATAAATCGCAATTATAAAGGCCCCTAAAGAGCTAGGAAGCTAAATTTTTTTATATTTGGATGGCATGAGATTGTAGCTTTCTAACAAGGTATAACTTATGTAGCTAGCATAAATAGTACCCGATATATATGCGGGCATATCGGACATTTTTCGAAAAATTACCCCAGTTTTTAACGACTTCATATAAATCGCAATTATAAAGGCCCCTAAAGAGCTAGGAAGCTAAATTTTTTTATATTTGGATGGCATGAGATTGTAGCTTTCTAACAAGGTATAACTTATGTAGCTAGCATAAATAGTACCCGATATATATGCGGGTATATCGGACATTTTTCAAAAAATGTCCCAAAATTACCCCAGTTTTAAACGACTTCATATAAATCGCAATTATAAAGGCCCCTAAAGAGCTAGGAAGCTAAATTTTTTTATATTTGGATGGCATGAGATTGTAGCTTTCTAACAAGGTATAACTTATGTAGCTAGCATAAATAGTACCCGATATATATGCGGGCATATCGGACATTTTTCGAAAAATGTCCCAAAATTACCCAAGTTTTTAACGACTTAATATAAATCGCAATTCTAAAGGCCCCTAAAGAGCTAGGAAGCTAATTTTTTTTATATTTGGATGGCATGAGATTGTAGCTTTCTAACAAGGTATAACTTATGTAGCTAGCATAAATAGTACCCGATATATATGCGGGTATATCGGACATTTTTCAAAAAATGTCCCAAAATTACCCCAGTTTTTAACGACTTCATATAAATCGCAATTATAAAGGCCCCTAAAGAGCTAGGAAGCTACATTTTTTTATATTTGGATGGCATGAGATTGTAGCTTTCTAACAAGGTATAACTTATGTAGCTAGCATAAATAGTACCCGATATATATGCGGGTATATCGGACATTTTTCAAAAAATGTCCCAAAATTACCCCAGTTTTTAACGACTTCATATAAATCGCAATTTTAAAAGGCCCTAAAGAGCTAGGAAGCTAAATTTTTTTTATATTTGGATGGCATGAGATTGTAGCTTTCTAACAAGGTATAACTTATGTAGCTAGCATAAATAGTACCCGATATATATGCGGGTATATCGGACATTTTTCAAAAAATGTCCCAAAATTACCCCAGTTTTTAAAGACTTCATATAAATCGCAATTTTAAAAGGCCCTAAAGAGCTAGGAAGCTAAATTTTTTTATATTTGGATGGCATGAGATTGTAGCTTTCTAATAAGGTATAACATATGTAGCTAGCATAAATAGTACCCGATATATATGCGGGCATATCGGACATTTTTCGAAAAATGTCCCAAAATTACCCAAGTTTTTAACGACTTCATATAAATCGCAATTCTAAAGGCCCCTAAAGAGCTAGGAAGCTAAATTTTTTTATATTTGGATGGCATGAGATTGTAGCTTTCTAACAAGGTATAACTTATGTAGCTAGCATAAATAGTACCCGATATATATGCGGGCATATCGGACATTTTTCGAAAAATGTCCCAAAATTACCCCAGTTTTTAACGACTTCATATAAATCGCAATTATAAAGGCCCCTAAAGAGCTAGGAAGCTAAATTTTTTTTATATTTGGATGACATGAGATTGTAGCTTTCTAACAAGGTATAACTTATGTAGCTAGCATAAATAGTACCCGATATATATGCGGGTATATCGGACATTTTTCAAAAAATGTCCCAAAATTACCCCAGTTTTTAACGACTTCATATAAATCGCAATTTTAAAAGGCCCTAAAGAGCTAGGAAGCTAAATTTTTTTATATTTGGATGACATGAGATTGTAGCTTTCTAACAAGGTATAACTTATGTAGCTAGCATAAATAGTACCCGATATATATGCGGGTATATCGGACATTTTTCAAAAAATGTCCCAAAATTACCCCAGTTTTTAACGACTTCATATAAATCGCAATTATAAAGGCCCCTAAAGAGCTAGGAAGCTACATTTTTTTATATTTGGATGGCATGAGATTGTAGCTTTCTAACAAGGTATAACTTATGTAGCTAGCATAAATAGTACCCGATATATATGCGTGTATATCGGACATTTTTCAAAAAATGTCCCAAAATTACCCCAGTTTTTAACGACTTCGTATAAATCGCAATTATAAAGGCCCCTAAAGAGCTAGGAAGCTACATTTTTTTATATTTGGATGGCATGAGATTATAGCTTTCTAACAAGGTATAACTTATGTAGCTAGCATAAATAGTACCCGATATATATGCGGGTATATCGGACATTTTTCAAAAAATGTCCCAAAATTACCCCAGTTTTTAACGACTTCATATAAATCGCAATTTTAAAAGGCCCTAAAGAGCTAGGAAGCTAAATTTTTTTATATTTGGATGACATGAGATTGTAGCTTTCTAACAAGGTATAACTTATGTAGCTAGCATAAATAGTACCCGATATATATGCGGGTATATCGGACATTTTTCAAAAAATGTCCCAAAATTACCCCAGTTTTTAAAGACTTCATATAAATCGCAATTTTAAAAGGCCCTAAAGAGCTAGGAAGCTAAATTTTTTTACTTCATATAAATCGCAATTTTAAAAGGCCCTAAAGAGCTAGGAAGCTAAATTTTTTTATATTTGGATGGCATGAGATTGTAGCTTTCTAACAAGGTATAACTTATGTAGCTGGCATAAATAGTACCCGATATATATGCGGGTATATCGGACATTTTTCAAAAAATGTCCCAAAATTACCCCAGTTTTTAACGACTTCATATAAATCGCAATTATAAAGGCCCCTAAAGAGCTAGGAAGCTACATTTTTTTATATTTGGATGGCATGAGATTGTAGCTTTCTAACAAGGTATAACTTATGTAGCTAGCATAAATAGTACCCGATATATATGCGGGTATATCGGACATTTTTCAAAAAAAGTCCCAAAATTACCCCAGTTTTTAACGACTTCATATAAATCGCAATTATAAAGGCCCCTAAAGAGCTAGGAAGCTACATTTTTTTATATTTGGATGGCATGAGATTGTAGCTTTCTAACAAGGTATAACTTATGTAGCTAGCATAAATAGTACCCGATATATATGCGGGTATATCGGACATTTTTCAAAAAATGTCCCAAAATTACCCCAGTTTTTAACGACTTCATATAAATCGCAATTTTAAAAGGCCCTAAAGAGCTAGGAAGCTAAATTTTTTTATATTTGGATGACATGAGATTGTAGCTTTCTAACAAGGTATAACTTATGTAGCTAGAATAAATAGTACCCGATATATATGCGGGTATATCGGACATTTTTCAAAAAATGTCCCAAAATTACCCCAGTTTTTAACGACTTCATATAAATCGCAATTTTAAAAGGCCCTAAAGAGCTAGGAAGCTAAATTTTTTTATATTTGGATGGCATGAGATTGTAGCTTTCTAACAAGGTATAACTTATGTAGCTAGCATAAATAGTACCCGATATATATGCGGGTATATCGGACATTTTTCAAAAAATGTCCCAAAATTACCCCAGTTTTTAACGACTTCATATAAATCGCAATTATAAAGGCCCCTAAAGAGCTAGGAAGCTAAATTTTTTTATATTTGGATGGCATGAGATTGTAGCTTTCTAACAAGGTATAACTTATGTAGCTAGCATAAATAGTACCCGATATATATGCGGGCATATCGGACATTTTTCGAAAAATGTCCCAAAATTACCCAAGTTTTTAACGACTTCATATAAATCGCAATTCTAAAGGCCCCTAAAGAGCTAGGAAGCTAAATTTTTTTATATTTGGATGGCATGAGATTGTAGCTTTCTAACAAGGTATAACTTATGTAGCTAGCATAAATAGTACCCGATATATATGCGGGTATATCGGACATTTTTCAAAAAATGTCCCAAAATTACCCCAGTTTTTAACGACTTCATATAAATCGCAATTATAAAGGCCCCTAAAGAGCTAGGAAGCTACATTTTTTTATATTTGGATGGCGTGAGATTGTAGCTTTCTAACAAGGTATAACTTATGTAGCTAGCATAAATAGCACCCGATATATATGCGGGTATATCGGACATTTTTCAAAAAATGTCCCAAAATTACCCCAGTTTTTAACGACTTCATATAAATCGCAATTTTAAAAGGCCCTAAAGAGCTAGGAAGCTAAATTTTTTTATATTTGGATGACATGAGATTGTAGCTTTCTAACAAGGTATAACTTATGTAGCTAGCATAAATAGTACCCGATATATATGCGGGTATATCGGACATTTTTCAAAAAATGTCCCAAAATTACCCCAGTTTTTAACGACTTCATATAAATCGCAATTTTAAAAGGCCCTAAAGAGCTAGGAAGCTAAATTTTTTTATATTTGGA
>NW_027052649.1:0-23133 GCF_958450345.1 Calliphora vicina
ATGGCATGAGATTGTAGCTTTCTAACAAGGTATAACTTAAGTAGCTAGCATAAACAGTACCCGATATATATGCGGGTATACCGGACATTTTTCGAAAAATGTCCCAAAATTACCTCAGTTTTTAACGACTTCATAGCTACTTAAGTTATACTTTGTTAGAAAGCTATAATCTCATGCCATCCATATATAAAAAAATTTAGCTTCCTAGCTCTTTAGGGCCTTTTAAAATTGCGATTTATATGAAGTCGTTAAAAACTGGGTAATTTTGGGACATTTTTCGAAAAATGTCCGATATACCCGCATATATATCGGGTACTATTTATGCTATCTACTTAAAACGACTTCATATAAATCGCAATTTTAAAAGGCCCTAAAGAGCTAGGAAGCTAAATTTAAATGGCATGAGATTGTAGCTTTCTAACAAGGTATAACTTAAGTAGCTAGCATAAATAGTACCCGATATATATGCGGGTATATCGGACATTTTTCGAAAAATGTCCCAAAATTACCCAGTTTTTAACGACTTCATATAACGACTTCAATTTTAAGAGGCCCTAAAGAGCTAGGAAGCTAATTTTTTTTATATTTGGATGGCATGAGATTGTAGCTTTCTAACAAAGTATAACTTAAGTAGCTAGCATAAACAGTACCCGATATATATGCGGGTATACCGGACATTTTTCGAAAAATGTCCCAAAATTACCCCAGTTTTTTAACGACTTCATATAAATCGCAATTTTAAAAGGCCCTAAAGAGCTAGGAAGCTAAATTTTTTTATATTTGGATGGCATGAGATTGTAGCTTTCTAACAAGGTATAACTTAAGTAGCTAGCATAAATAGTACCCGATATATATGCGGGTATATCGGCATGAGATAATATATACCCGCATATATATCGGGTACTATTTATGCTATCTACTTAAAACGACTGCATATAAATCGCAATTTTAAAAGGCCCTAAAGAGCTAGGAAGCTAAATTTTTTTATATTTGGATGGCATGAGATTATAGCTTTCTAACAAAGTATAACTTAAGAAGCTAGCGTAAACAGTACCCGATATACACATATGCGGGTATACCGGACATTTTTCGAAAAATGTCCCAAAATTACCCCAGTTTTTAACGACTTCATATAAATCGCAATTTTAAAAGGCACTAAAGAGCTAGAAAGCTAAATTTTTTTATATTTGTATGGCATGAGATTGTAGCTTTCTAACAAGGTATAACTTAAGTAGCTAGCATAAACAGTACCCGATATATATGCGGGTATATCGGACATTTTTCGAAAAATGTCCCAAAATTACCTCAGTTTTTAACGACTTCATATAAATCGCAATTTTACAAGGCCCTAAAGAGCTAGGAAGCTAAATTTTTTTATATTTAAATGGCATGAGATTGTAGCTTTCTAACAAGGTATAACTTAAGTAGCTAGCATAAACAGTACCCGTTATATATGCGGTTATATAGGACATTTTTCGAAAAATGTCCCAAAATTACCCCAGTTTTTAACGACTTCATATAAATCGCAATTTTAAAAGGCCCTAAAGAGCTAGGAAGCTAAATTATATTTGGATGGCATGAGGTTATAGCTTTCTAACAAGGTATAACTTAAGTAGCTAGCATAAACAGTACCCGATATATATGCGGGTATATCGGACATTTTTCGAAAAATGTCCCAAAATTACCTCAGTTTTTAACGACTTCATATAAATCGTCATTTTAAAAGGCCGCAAAGAGCTAGGAAGCTAAATTTTTTTATATTTGGATGGCATGAGATTGTAGCTTTCAAACAAGGTATAACTTAAGTAGCTAGCATAAATAGTACCCGATATATATGCGGGTATATCGGACATTTTTCGAAAAATGTCCGATATGTAAAATCGCAATTCTAAAGGCCCCTAAAGTGCTAGGAAGCTAAATTTTTTTATATTTAAATGGCATGAGATTGTAGCTTTCTAACAAGGTATAACTTAAGTAGCTAGCATAAACAGTACCCGATATATATGCGGGTATATCGGACATTTTTCGAAAAATGTCCCAAAATTACCTCAGTTTTTAACGACTTCATAGCTACTTAAGTTATACCTTGTTAGAAAGCTATAATCTCATGCCATCCATATATAAAAAAATTTAGCTTCCTAGCTCTTTAGGGCCTTTTAAAATTGCGATTTATATGAAGTCGTTAAAAACTGGGTAATTTTGGGACATTTTTCGAAAAATGTCCGATATACCCGCATATATATCGGGTACTATTTATGCTATCTACTTAAAACGACTTCATATAAATCGCAATTTTAAAAGGCCCTAAAGAGCTAGGAAGCTAAATTTTTTTATATTTAAATGGCATGAGATTGTAGCTTTCTAACAAGGTATAACTTAAGTAGCTAGCATAAATAGTACCCGATATATATGCGGGTATATCGGACATTTTTCGAAAAATGTCCCAAAATTACCCAGTTTTTAACGACTTCATATAACGACTTCAATTTTAAGAGGCCCTAAAGAGCTAGGAAGCTAATTTTTTTTATATTTGGATGGCATGAGATTGTAGCTTTCTAACAAAGTATAACTTAAGTAGCTAGCATAAACAGTACCCGATATATATGCGGGTATACCGGACATTTTTCGAAAAATGTCCCAAAATTACCCCAGTTTTTAACGACTTCATATAAATCGCAATTTTAAAAGGCCCTAAAGAGCTAGGAAGCTAAATTTTTTTATATTTGGATGGCATGAGATTGTAGCTTTCTAACAAGGTATAACTTAAGTAGCTAGCATAAATAGTACCCGATATATATGCGGGTATATCGGCATGAGATAATATATACCCGCATATATATCGGGTACTATTTATGCTATCTACTTAAAACGACTGCATATAAATCGCAATTTTAAAAGGCCCTAAAGAGCTAGGAAGCTAAATTTTTTTATATTTGGATGGCATGAGATTATAGCTTTCTAACAAAGTATAACTTAAGAAGCTAGCATAAACAGTACCCGATATACATATATGCGGGTATACCGGACATTTTTCGAAAAATGTCCCAAAATTACCCCAGTTTTTAACGACTTCATATAAATCGCAATTTTAAAAGGCACTAAAGAGCTAGAAAGCTAAATTTTTTTATATTTGTATGGCATGAGATTGTAGCTTTCTAACAAGGTATAACTTAAGTAGCTAGCATAAACAGTACCCGATATATATGCGGGTATATCGGACATTTTTCGAAAAATGTCCCAAAATTACCTCAGTTTTTAACGACTTCATATAAATCGCAATTTTACAAGGCCCTAAAGAGCTAGGAAGCTAAATTTTTTTATATTTAAATGGCATGAGATTGTAGCTTTCTAACAAGGTATAACTTAAGTAGCTAGCATAAACAGTACCCGTTATATATGCGGTTATATAGGACATTTTTCGAAAAATGTCCCAAAATTACCCCAGTTTTTAACGACTTCATATAAATCGCAATTTTAAAAGGCCCTAAAGAGCTAGGAAGCTAAATTATATTTGGATGGCATGAGGTTATAGCTTTCTAACAAGGTATAACTTAAGTAGCTAGCATAAACAGTACCCGATATATATGCGGGTATATCGGACATTTTTCGAAAAATGTCCCAAAATTACCTCAGTTTTTAACGACTTCATATAAATCGTCATTTTAAAAGGCCGCAAAGAGCTAGGAAGCTAAATTTTTTTATATTTGGATGGCATGAGATTGTAGCTTTCAAACAAGGTATAACTTAAGTAGCTAGCATAAATAGTACCCGATATATATGCGGGTATATCGGACATTTTTCGAAAAATGTCCGATATGTAAAATCGCAATTCTAAAGGCCCCTAAAGTGCTAGGAAGCTAAATTTTTTTATATTTAAATGGCATGAGATTGTAGCTTTCTAACAAGGTATAACTTAAGTAGCTAGCATAAACAGTACCCGATATATATGCGGGTATATCGGACATTTTTCGAAAAATGTCCCAAAATTACCTCAGTTTTTAACGACTTCATAGCTACTTAAGTTATACCTTGTTAGAAAGCTATAATCTCATGCCATCCATATATAAAAAAATTTAGCTTCCTAGCTCTTTAGGGCCTTTTAAAATTGCGATTTATATGAAGTCGTTAAAAACTGGGTAATTTTGGGACATTTTTCGAAAAATGTCCGATATACCCGCATATATATCGGGTACTATTTATGCTATCTACTTAAAACGACTTCATATAAATCGCAATTTTAAAAGGCCCTAAAGAGCTAGGAAGCTAAATTTTTTTATATTTAAATGGCATGAGATTGTAGCTTTCTAACAAGGTATAACTTAAGTAGCTAGCATAAATAGTACCCGATATATATGCGGGTATATCGGACATTTTTCGAAAAATGTCCCAAAATTACCCAGTTTTTAACGACTTCATATAACGACTTCAATTTTAAGAGGCCCTAAAGAGCTAGGAAGCTAATTTTTTTTATATTTGGATGGCATGAGATTGTAGCTTTCTAACAAAGTATAACTTAAGTAGCTAGCATAAACAGTACCCGATATATATGCGGGTATACCGGACATTTTTCGAAAAATGTCCCAAAATTACCCCAGTTTTTAACGACTTCATATAAATCGCAATTTTAAAAGGCCCTAAAGAGCTAGGAAGCTAAATTTTTTTATATTTGGATGGCATGAGATTGTAGCTTTCTAACAAGGTATAACTTAAGTAGCTAGCATAAATAGTACCCGATATATATGCGGGTATATCGGCATGAGATAATATATACCCGCATATATATCGGGTACTATTTATGCTATCTACTTAAAACGACTGCATATAAATCGCAATTTTAAAAGGCCCTAAAGAGCTAGGAAGCTAAATTTTTTTATATTTGGATGGCATGAGATTATAGCTTTCTAACAAAGTATAACTTAAGAAGCTAGCATAAACAGTACCCGATATACATATATGCGGGTATACCGGACATTTTTCGAAAAATGTCCCAAAATTACCCCAGTTTTTAACGACTTCATATAAATCGCAATTTTAAAAGGCACTAAAGAGCTAGAAAGCTAAATTTTTTTATATTTGTATGGCATGAGATTGTAGCTTTCTAACAAGGTATAACTTAAGTAGCTAGCATAAACAGTACCCGATATATATGCGGGTATATCGGACATTTTTCGAAAAATGTCCCAAAATTACCTCAGTTTTTAACGACTTCATATAAATCGCAATTTTACAAGGCCCTAAAGAGCTAGGAAGCTAAATTTTTTTATATTTAAATGGCATGAGATTGTAGCTTTCTAACAAGGTATAACTTAAGTAGCTAGCATAAACAGTACCCGTTATATATGCGGTTATATAGGACATTTTTCGAAAAATGTCCCAAAATTACCCCAGTTTTTAACGACTTCATATAAATCGCAATTTTAAAAGGCCCTAAAGAGCTAGGAAGCTAAATTATATTTGGATGGCATGAGATTATAGCTTTCTAACAAGGTATAACTTAAGTAGCTAGCATAAACAGTACCCGATATATATGCGGGTATATCGGACATTTTTCGAAAAATGTCCCAAAATTACCTCAGTTTTTAACGACTTCATATAAATCGTCATTTTAAAAGGCCGCAAAGAGCTAGGAAGCTAAATTTTTTTATATTTGGATGGCATGAGATTGTAGCTTTCAAACAAGGTATAACTTAAGTAGCTAGCATAAATAGTACCCGATATATATGCGGGTATATCGGACATTTTTCGAAAAATGTCCGATATGTAAAATCGCAATTCTAAAGGCCCCTAAAGTGCTAGGAAGCTAAATTTTTTTATATTTAAATGGCATGAGATTGTAGCTTTCTAACAAGGTATAACTTAAGTAGCTAGCATAAACAGTACCCGATATATATGCGGGTATATCGGACATTTTTCGAAAAATGTCCCAAAATTACCTCAGTTTTTAACGACTTCATAGCTACTTAAGTTATACTTTGTTAGAAAGCTATAATCTCATGCCATCCATATATAAAAAAATTTAGCTTCCTAGCTCTTTAGGGCCTTTTAAAATTGCGATTTATATGAAGTCGTTAAAAACTGGGTAATTTTGGGACATTTTTCGAAAAATGTCCGATATACCCGCATATATATCGGGTACTATTTATGCTATCTACTTAAAACGACTTCATATAAATCGCAATTTTAAAAGGCCCTAAAGAGCTAGGAAGCTAAATTTTTTTATATTTAAATGGCATGAGATTGTAGCTTTCTAACAAGGTATAACTTAAGTAGCTAGCATAAATAGTACCCGATATATATGCGGGTATATCGGACATTTTTCGAAAAATGTCCCAAAATTACCCAGTTTTTAACGACTTCATATAACGACTTCAATTTTAAGAGGCCCTAAAGAGCTAGGAAGCTAATTTTTTTTATATTTGGATGGCATGAGATTGTAGCTTTCTAACAAAGTATAACTTAAGTAGCTAGCATAAACAGTACCCGATATATATGCGGGTATACCGGACATTTTTCGAAAAATGTCCCAAAATTACCCCAGTTTTTAACGACTTCATATAAATCGCAATTTTAAAAGGCCCTAAAGAGCTAGGAAGCTAAATTTTTTTATATTTGGATGGCATGAGATTATAGCTTTCTAACAAGGTATAACTTAAGTAGCTAGCATAAATAGTACCCGATATATATGCGGGTATATCGGCATGAGATAATATATACCCGCATATATATCGGGTACTATTTATGCTATCTACTTAAAACGACTGCATATAAATCGCAATTTTAAAAGGCCCTAAAGAGCTAGGAAGCTAAATTTTTTTATATTTGGATGGCATGAGATTATAGCTTTCTAACAAAGTATAACTTAAGAAGCTAGCATAAACAGTACCCGATATACATATATGCGGGTATACCGGACATTTTTCGAAAAATGTCCCAAAATTACCCCAGTTTTTAACGACTTCATATAAATCGCAATTTTAAAAGGCACTAAAGAGCTAGAAAGCTAAATTTTTTTATATTTGTATGGCATGAGATTGTAGCTTTCTAACAAGGTATAACTTAAGTAGCTAGCATAAACAGTACCCGATATATATGCGGGTATATCGGACATTTTTCGAAAAATGTCCCAAAATTACCTCAGTTTTTAACGACTTCATATAAATCGCAATTTTACAAGGCCCTAAAGAGCTAGGAAGCTAAATTTTTTTATATTTAAATGGCATGAGATTGTAGCTTTCTAACAAGGTATAACTTAAGTAGCTAGCATAAACAGTACCCGTTATATATGCGGTTATATAGGACATTTTTCGAAAAATGTCCCAAAATTACCCCAGTTTTTAACGACTTCATATAAATCGCAATTTTAAAAGGCCCTAAAGAGCTAGGAAGCTAAATTATATTTGGATGGCATGAGATTATAGCTTTCTAACAAGGTATAACTTAAGTAGCTAGCATAAACAGTACCCGATATATATGCGGGTATATCGGACATTTTTCGAAAAATGTCCCAAAATTACCTCAGTTTTTAACGACTTCATATAAATCGTCATTTTAAAAGGCCGCAAAGAGCTAGGAAGCTAAATTTTTTTATATTTGGATGGCATGAGATTGTAGCTTTCAAACAAGGTATAACTTAAGTAGCTAGCATAAATAGTACCCGATATATATGCGGGTATATCGGACATTTTTCGAAAAATGTCTGATATGTAAAATCGCAATTCTAAAGGCCCCTAAAGTGCTAGGAAGCTAAATTTTTTTATATTTAAATGGCATGAGATTGTAGCTTTCTAACAAGGTATAACTTAAGTAGCTAGCATAAACAGTACCCGATATATATGCGGGTATATCGGACATTTTTCGAAAAATGTCCCAAAATTACCTCAGTTTTTAACGACTTCATAGCTACTTAAGTTATACTTTGTTAGAAAGCTATAATCTCATGCCATCCATATATAAAAAAATTTAGCTTCCTAGCTCTTTAGGGCCTTTTAAAATTGCGATTTATATGAAGTCGTTAAAAACTGGGTAATTTTGGGACATTTTTCGAAAAATGTCCGATATACCCGCATATATATCGGGTACTATTTATGCTATCTACTTAAAACGACTTCATATAAATCGCAATTTTAAAAGGCCCTAAAGAGCTAGGAAGCTAAATTTTTTTATATTTAAATGGCATGAGATTGTAGCTTTCTAACAAGGTATAACTTAAGTAGCTAGCATAAATAGTACCCGATATATATGCGGGTATATCGGACATTTTTCGAAAAATGTCCCAAAATTACCCAGTTTTTAACGACTTCATATAACGACTTCAATTTTAAGAGGCCCTAAAGAGCTAGGAAGCTAATTTTTTTTATATTTGGATGGCATGAGATTGTAGCTTTCTAACAAAGTATAACTTAAGTAGCTAGCATAAACAGTACCCGATATATATGCGGGTATACCGGACATTTTTCGAAAAATGTCCCAAAATTACCCCAGTTTTTAACGACTTCATATAAATCGCAATTTTAAAAGGCCCTAAAGAGCTAGGAAGCTAAATTTTTTTATATTTGGATGGCATGAGATTGTAGCTTTCTAACAAGGTATAACTTAAGTAGCTAGCATAAATAGTACCCGATATATATGCGGGTATATCGGCATGAGATAATATATACCCGCATATATATCGGGTACTATTTATGCTATCTACTTAAAACGACTGCATATAAATCGCAATTTTAAAAGGCCCTAAAGAGCTAGGAAGCTAAATTTTTTTATATTTGGATGGCATGAGATTATAGCTTTCTAACAAAGTATAACTTAAGAAGCTAGCATAAACAGTACCCGATATACATATATGCGGGTATACCGGACATTTTTCGAAAAATGTCCCAAAATTACCCCAGTTTTTAACGACTTCATATAAATCGCAATTTTAAAAGGCACTAAAGAGCTAGAAAGCTAAATTTTTTTATATTTGTATGGCATGAGATTGTAGCTTTCTAACAAGGTATAACTTAAGTAGCTAGCATAAACAGTACCCGATATATATGCGGGTATATCGGACATTTTTCGAAAAATGTCCCAAAATTACCTCAGTTTTTAACGACTTCATATAAATCGCAATTTTACAAGGCCCTAAAGAGCTAGGAAGCTAAATTTTTTTATATTTAAATGGCATGAGATTGTAGCTTTCTAACAAGGTATAACTTAAGTAGCTAGCATAAACAGTACCCGTTATATATGCGGTTATATAGGACATTTTTCGAAAAATGTCCCAAAATTACCCCAGTTTTTAACGACTTCATATAAATCGCAATTTTAAAAGGCCCTAAAGAGCTAGGAAGCTAAATTATATTTGGATGGCATGAGATTATAGCTTTCTAACAAGGTATAACTTAAGTAGCTAGCATAAACAGTACCCGATATATATGCGGGTATATCGGACATTTTTCGAAAAATGTCCCAAAATTACCTCAGTTTTTAACGACTTCATATAAATCGTCATTTTAAAAGGCCGCAAAGAGCTAGGAAGCTAAATTTTTTTATATTTGGATGGCATGAGATTGTAGCTTTCAAACAAGGTATAACTTAAGTAGCTAGCATAAATAGTACCCGATATATATGCGGGTATATCGGACATTTTTCGAAAAATGTCCGATATGTAAAATCGCAATTCTAAAGGCCCCTAAAGTGCTAGGAAGCTAAATTTTTTTATATTTAAATGGCATGAGATTGTAGCTTTCTAACAAGGTATAACTTAAGTAGCTAGCATAAACAGTACCCGATATATATGCGGGTATATCGGACATTTTTCGAAAAATGTCCCAAAATTACCTCAGTTTTTAACGACTTCATAGCTACTTAAGTTATACTTTGTTAGAAAGCTATAATCTCATGCCATCCATATATAAAAAAATTTAGCTTCCTAGCTCTTTAGGGCCTTTTAAAATTGCGATTTATATGAAGTCGTTAAAAACTGGGTAATTTTGGGACATTTTTCGAAAAATGTCCGATATACCCGCATATATATCGGGTACTATTTATGCTATCTACTTAAAACGACTTCATATAAATCGCAATTTTAAAAGGCCCTAAAGAGCTAGGAAGCTAAATTTTTTTATATTTAAATGGCATGAGATTGTAGCTTTCTAACAAGGTATAACTTAAGTAGCTAGCATAAATAGTACCCGATATATATGCGGGTATATCGGACATTTTTCGAAAAATGTCCCAAAATTACCCAGTTTTTAACGACTTCATATAACGACTTCAATTTTAAGAGGCCCTTAAGAGCTAGGAAGCTAATTTTTTTTATATTTGGATGGCATGAGATTGTAGCTTTCTAACAAAGTATAACTTAAGTAGCTAGCATAAACAGTACCCGATATATATGCGGGTATACCGGACATTTTTCGAAAAATGTCCCAAAATTACCCCAGTTTTTAACGACTTCATATAAATCGCAATTTTAAAAGGCCCTAAAGAGCTAGGAAGCTAAATTTTTTTATATTTGGATGGCATGAGATTGTAGCTTTCTAACAAGGTATAACTTAAGTAGCTAGCATAAATAGTACCCGATATATATGCGGGTATATCGGCATGAGATAATATATACCCGCATATATATCGGGTACTATTTATGCTATCTACTTAAAACGACTGCATATAAATCGCAATTTTAAAAGGCCCTAAAGAGCTAGGAAGCTAAATTTTTTTATATTTGGATGGCATGAGATTATAGCTTTCTAGCATAAACAGTACCCGATATACATATATGCGGGTATACCGGACATTTTTCGAAAAATGTCCCAAAATTACCCCAGTTTTTAACGACTTCATATAAATCGCAATTTTAAAAGGCACTAAAGAGCTAGAAAGCTAAATTTTTTTATATTTGTATGGCATGAGATTGTAGCTTTCTAACAAGGTATAACTTAAGTAGCTAGCATAAACAGTACCCGATATACAGTCAGCGTCTAAAGAAAGTGTACAACTTGTTTATACATTTAAAACATTTTATTTACATATTAAAAAACTATTTGTTCTCCAGTTCTAGTATATTTAACAAAACATTGAATTGTTCTCTTGCAATATATAAACAAAAAACTAAACTAGTTCAACTGCAACAAAAACAGTAACAACAAAACCAAAAATACTCCATTTTTAACGCGTCAAAAGAAAGTGTACAGTTTTGGGAAATTAGAAGAAAAAACGTGTTTAGTATTTTATTTGACATCTTTTGGGTTTTAAAACAGTTTCAAGCCTCCTAGGCATTGTTTCTACCAATTTTGATGTCACCGATGTTGGGATGTTGAACCACTCTTCCTGCAGGATTTCGTGTAGAGAGTCATTGCTGGTAATATTTCATTTTCTGATGCTACCACAGATGTTCAATGGGATTAATGTTCGGTGACTGTGGGGGTTGTTCCAGTTGTTTCGGTGTATGATTCGGATAGTTGTCCTGTTGGAAGATCCAGGTTCGGTCTAGATTTAATTTTCTAATGATAGGTTCCATATTTTCTATAAGAATGTTTAGGTAATCGGTTTTGCTCATCAAACTATCAATAAATATGAGTTTTCCCATGCCACTTGCCGCCATACACCCCCACACCATAACCTAACCACCACCATGCTTTACGGTGGATAGTACATTTTTTGGTCAAACTCTTGAATTTTGCTTCCCCAAATTTTACACATTTTTTTACTTCCGAAAATCTCAAACATGCTTTCGTCCGTAAACAGCACATTATTCCAAAACAATTTTCTTGGTTTTTATACCTGTTTGCGAATTCTCGAAGTCGTTCTTTATTTCGTTTGGAAATGAGGGGTTATTCTCTCGGAACTCCACCATATAGAGCATTTGGGTGTAGCGCTCGGCGAACCGTACTTTTACTTACTCTCACTCCAGATGAATCTGTTAATTCTTCGCATAATTTTACTGCACTTACTGTGAATACTTTCTTCACTGCTCTCACAATCGATCGTATTTCAAGGTTGTTAAGGCGTTTTGGTGTTCCGGCACGTTGCTGATCTTCTAAAATTCTAAATTTTTTTGTTTTTCTATAATTTTTTTAACAGTATTATGGCTTCTTCCTATTATAGATGAGATTTCACGCGACGATTTGCCTTCATTTTTAAATTTTAGGACTTACTTTCTTGTTTCAATTGCAGTTTGTTTTCAAATTTTGGTTTTAAAGTTCTCGCGTCCAACAAGAAAAGCTACTATCTTAAAATCTCATGAGACTAGCAGCAAGATCCACAAAAAATTATAATCTAGGCAAAAATAAAGAATAACAATATATTTTTGTATGTAGCTATAAAAATCTTATTGCAATTCTAAATGTGTACACTTTTTTCTGACGCGTTAAAAATGGAGTATTTTTTGTTTTGTTGTTACTGTTTTTGTTGCAGTTGAAATAGTTTAGTTTTTTGTTTATATATTGCAAGAGAACAATTAAGTGTTTTGTTAAATATACTAGAACTGGAGAAAAAATTGTTTTTTAATATGTAAATAAAATGTTTTAAATGTAAAAACAAGTTGTACACTTTCTTTTGACGCTGACTGTATATGCGGGTATATCGGACATTTTTCGAAAAATGTCCCAAAATTACCTCAGTTTTTAACGACTTCATATAAATCGCAATTTTACAAGGCCCTAAAGAGCTAGGAAGCTAAATTTTTTTATATTTAAATGGCATGAGATTGTAGCTTTCTAACAAGGTATAACTTAAGTAGCTAGCATAAACAGTACCCGTTATATATGCGGTTATATAGGACATTTTTCGAAAAATGTCCCAAAATTACCCCAGTTTTTAACGACTTCATATAAATCGCAATTTTAAAAGGCCCTAAAGAGCTAGGAAGCTAAATTATATTTGGATGGCATGAGATTATAGCTTTCTAACAAGGTATAACTTAAGTAGCTAGCATAAACAGTACCCGATATATATGCGGGTATATCGGACATTTTTCGAAAAATGTCCCAAAATTACCTCAGTTTTTAACGACTTCATATAAATTTAAATGGCATGAGATTGTAGCTTTCTAACAAGGTATAACTTAAGTAGCTAGCATAAACAGTACCCGTTATATATGCGGTTATATAGGACATTTTTCGAAAAATGTCCCAAAATTACCCCAGTTTTTAACGACTTCATATAAATCGCAATTTTAAAAGGCCCTAAAGAGCTAGGAAGCTAAATTATATTTGGATGGCATGAGATTATAGCTTTCTAACAAGGTATAACTTAAGTAGCTAGCATAAACAGTACCCGATATATATGCGGGTATATCGGACATTTTTCGAAAAATGTCCCAAAATTACCTCAGTTTTTAACGACTTCATATAAATCGTCATTTTAAAAGGCCGCAAAGAGCTAGGAAGCTAAATTTTTTTATATTTGGATGGCATGAGATTGTAGCTTTCAAACAAGGTATAACTTAAGTAGCTAGCATAAATAGTACCCGATATATATGCGGGTATATCGGACATTTTTCGAAAAATGTCCGATATGTAAAATCGCAATTCTAAAGGCCCCTAAAGTGCTAGGAAGCTAAATTTTTTTATATTTAAATGGCATGAGATTGTAGCTTTCTAACAAGGTATAACTTAAGTAGCTAGCATAAACAGTACCCGATATATATGCGGGTATATCGGACATTTTTCGAAAAATGTCCCAAAATTACCTCAGTTTTTAACGACTTCATAGCTACTTAAGTTATACTTTGTTAGAAAGCTATAATCTCATGCCATCCATATATAAAAAAATTTAGCTTCCTAGCTCTTTAGGGCCTTTTAAAATTGCGATTTATATGAAGTCGTTAAAAACTGGGTAATTTTGGGACATTTTTCGAAAAATGTCCGATATACCCGCATATATATCGGGTACTATTTATGCTATCTACTTAAAACGACTTCATATAAATCGCAATTTTAAAAGGCCCTAAAGAGCTAGGAAGCTAAATTTTTTTATATTTAAATGGCATGAGATTGTAGCTTTCTAACAAGGTATAACTTAAGTAGCTAGCATAAATAGTACCCGATATATATGCGGGTATATCGGACATTTTTCGAAAAATGTCCCAAAATTACCCAGTTTTTAACGACTTCATATAACGACTTCAATTTTAAGAGGCCCTAAAGAGCTAGGAAGCTAATTTTTTTTATATTTGGATGGCATGAGATTGTAGCTTTCTAACAAAGTATAACTTAAGTAGCTAGCATAAACAGTACCCGATATATATGCGGGTATACCGGACATTTTTCGAAAAATGTCCCAAAATTACCCCAGTTTTTAACGACTTCATATAAATCGCAATTTTAAAAGGCCCTAAAGAGCTAGGAAGCTAAATTTTTTTATATTTGGATGGCATGAGATTGTAGCTTTCTAACAAAGTATAACTTAAGTAGCTAGCATAAACAGTACCCGATACATATGCGGGTATACCGGACATTTTTCGAAAAATGTCCCAAAATTACCCCAGTTTTTAACGACTTCATATAAATCGCAATTTTAAAAGGCCCTAAAGAGCTAGGAAGCTAAATTTTTTTATATTTGGATGGCATGAGATTGTAGCTTTCTAACAAGGTATAACTTAAGTAGCTAGCATAAATAGTACCCGATATATATGCGGGTATATCGGCATGAGATAATATATACCCGCATATATATCGGGTACTATTTATGCTATCTACTTAAAACGACTGCATATAAATCGCAATTTTAAAAGGCCCTAAAGAGCTAGGAAGCTAAATTTTTTTATATTTGGATGGCATGAGATTATAGCTTTCTAACAAAGTATAACTTAAGAAGCTAGCATAAACAGTACCCGATATACATATATGCGGGTATACCGGACATTTTTCGAAAAATGTCCCAAAATTACCCCAGTTTTTAACGACTTCATATAAATCGCAATTTTAAAAGGCACTAAAGAGCTAGAAAGCTAATTTTTTTTATATTTGTATGGCATGAGATTGTAGCTTTCTAACAAGGTATAACTTAAGTAGCTAGCATAAACAGTACCCGATATATATGCGGGTATATCGGACATTTTTCGAAAAATGTCCCAAAATTACCTCAGTTTTTAACGACTTCATATAAATCGCAATTTTACAAGGCCCTAAAGAGCTAGGAAGCTAAATTTTTTTATATTTAAATGGCATGAGATTGTAGCTTTCTAACAAGGTATAACTTAAGTAGCTAGCATAAACAGTACCCGTTATATATGCGGTTATATAGGACATTTTTCGAAAAATGTCCCAAAATTACCCCAGTTTTTAACGACTTCATATAAATCGCAATTTTAAAAGGCCCTAAAGAGCTAGGAAGCTAAATTATATTTGGATGGCATGAGATTATAGCTTTCTAACAAGGTATAACTTAAGTAGCTAGCATAAACAGTACCCGATATATATGCGGGTATATCGGACATTTTTCGAAAAATGTCCCAAAATTACCTCAGTTTTTAACGACTTCATATAAATCGTCATTTTAAAAGGCCGCAAAGAGCTAGGAAGCTAAATTTTTTTATATTTGGATGGCATGAGATTGTAGCTTTCAAACAAGGTATAACTTAAGTAGCTAGCATAAATAGTACCCGATATATATGCGGGTATATCGGACATTTTTCGAAAAATGTCCGATATGTAAAATCGCAATTCTAAAGGCCCCTAAAGTGCTAGGAAGCTAAATTTTTTTATATTTAAATGGCATGAGATTGTAGCTTTCTAACAAGGTATAACTTAAGTAGCTAGCATAAACAGTACCCGATATATATGCGGGTATATCGGACATTTTTCGAAAAATGTCCCAAAATTACCTCAGTTTTTAACGACTTCATAGCTACTTAAGTTATACTTTGTTAGAAAGCTATAATCTCATGCCATCCATATATAAAAAAATTTAGCTTCCTAGCTCTTTAGGGCCTTTTAAAATTGCGATTTATATGAAGTCGTTAAAAACTGGGTAATTTTGGGACATTTTTCGAAAAATGTCCGATATACCCGCATATATATCGGGTACTATTTATGCTATCTACTTAAAACGACTTCATATAAATCGCAATTTTAAAAGGCCCTAAAGAGCTAGGAAGCTAAATTTTTTTATATTTAAATGGCATGAGATTGTAGCTTTCTAACAAGGTATAACTTAAGTAGCTTGCATAAATAGTACCCGATATATATGCGGGTATATCGGACATTTTTCGAAAAATGTCCCAAAATTACCCAGTTTTTAACGACTTCATATAACGACTTCAATTTTAAGAGGCCCTAAAGAGCTAGGAAGCTAATTATTTTTATATTTGGATGGCATGAGATTGTAGCTTTCTAACAAAGTATAACTTAAGTAGCTAGCATAAACAGTACCCGATATATATGCGGGTATACCGGACATTTTTCGAAAAATGTCCCAAAATTACCCCAGTTTTTAACGACTTCATATAAATCGCAATTTTAAAAGGCCCTAAAGAGCTAGGAAGCTAAATTTTTTTATATTTGGATGGCATGAGATTGTAGCTTTCTAACAAGGTATAACTTAAGTAGCTAGCATAAATAGTACCCGATATATATGCGGGTATATCGGCATGAGATAATATATACCCGCATATATATCGGGTACTATTTATGCTATCTACTTAAAACGACTGCATATAAATCGCAATTTTAAAAGGCCCTAAAGAGCTAGGAAGCTAAATTTTTTTATATTTGGATGGCATGAGATTATAGCTTTCTAACAAAGTATAACTTAAGAAGCTAGCATAAACAGTACCCGATATACATATATGCGGGTATACCGGACATTTTTCGAAAAATGTCCCAAAATTACCCCAGTTTTTAACGACTTCATATAAATCGCAATTTTAAAAGGCACTAAAGAGGTAGAAAGCTAAATTTTTTTATATTTGTATGGCATGAGATTGTAGCTTTCTAACAAGGTATAACTTAAGTAGCTAGCATAAACAGTACCCGATATATATGCGGGTATATCGGACATTTTTCGAAAAATGTCCCAAAATTACCTCAGTTTTTAACGACTTCATATAAATCGCAATTTTACAAGGCCCTAAAGAGCTAGGAAGCTAAATTTTTTTATATTTAAATGGCATGAGATTGTAGCTTTCTAACAAGGTATAACTTAAGTAGCTAGCATAAACAGTACCCGTTATATATGCGGTTATATAGGACATTTTTCGAAAAATGTCCCAAAATTACCCCAGTTTTTAACGACTTCATATAAATCGCAATTTTAAAAGGCCCTAAAGAGCTAGGAAGCTAAATTATATTTGGATGGCATGAGATTATAGCTTTCTAACAAGGTATAACTTAAGTAGCTAGCATAAACAGTACCCGATATATATGCGGGTATATCGGACATTTTTCGAAAAATGTCCCAAAATTACCTCAGTTTTTAACGACTTCATATAAATCGTCATTTTAAAAGGCCGCAAAGAGCTAGGAAGCTAAATTTTTTTATATTTGGATGGCATGAGATTGTAGCTTTCAAACAAGGTATAACTTAAGTAGCTAGCATAAATAGTACCCGATATATATGCGGGTATATCGGACATTTTTCGAAAAATTTCCGATATGTAAAATCGCAATTCTAAAGGCCCCTAAAGTGCTAGGAAGCTAAATTTTTTTATATTTAAATGGCATGAGATTGTAGCTTTCTAACAAGGTATAACTTAAGTAGCTAGCATAAACAGTACCCGATATATATGCGGGTATATCGGACATTTTTCGAAAAATGTCCCAAAATTACCTCAGTTTTTAACGACTTCATAGCTACTTAAGTTATACTTTGTTAGAAAGCTATAATCTCATGCCATCCATATATAAAAAAATTTAGCTTCCTAGCTCTTTAGGGCCTTTTAAAATTGCGATTTATATGAAGTCGTTAAAAACTGGGTAATTTTGGGACATTTTTCGAAAAATGTCCGATATACCCGCATATATATCGGGTACTATTTATGCTATCTACTTAAAACGACTTCATATAAATCGCAATTTTAAAAGGCCCTAAAGAGCTAGGAAGCTAAATTTTTTTATATTTAAATGGCATGAGATTGTAGCTTTCTAACAAGGTATAACTTAAGTAGCTAGCATAAATAGTACCCGATATATATGCGGGTATATCGGACATTTTTCGAAAAATGTCCCAAAATTACCCAGTTTTTAACGACTTCATATAACGACTTCAATTTTAAGAGGCCCTAAAGAGCTAGGAAGCTAATTTTTTTTATATTTGGATGGCATGAGATTGTAGCTTTCTAACAAAGTATAACTTAAGTAGCTAGCATAAACAGTACCCGATATATATGCGGGTATACCGGACATTTTTCGAAAAATGTCCCAAAATTACCCCAGTTTTTAACGACTTCATATAAATCGCAATTTTAAAAGGCCCTAAAGAGCTAGGAAGCTAAATTTTTTTATATTTGGATGGCATGAGATTGTAGCTTTCTAACAAGGTATAACTTAAGTAGCTAGCATAAATAGTACCCGATATATATGCGGGTATATCGGCATGAGATAATATATACCCGCATATATATCGGGTACTATTTATGCTATCTACTTAAAACGACTGCATATAAATCGCAATTTTAAAAGGCCCTAAAGAGCTAGGAAGCTAAATTTTTTTATATTTGGATGGCATGAGATTATAGCTTTCTAACAAAGTATAACTTAAGAAGCTAGCATAAACAGTACCCGATATACATATATGCGGGTATACCGGACATTTTTCGAAAAATGTCCCAAAATTACCCCAGTTTTTAACGACTTCATATAAATCGCAATTTTAAAAGGCACTAAAGAGCTAGAAAGCTAAATTTTTTTATATTTGTATGGCATGAGATTGTAGCTTTCTAACAAGGTATAACTTAAGTAGCTAGCATAAACAGTACCCGATATATATGCGGGTATATCGGACATTTTTCGAAAAATGTCCCAAAATTACCTCAGTTTTTAACGACTTCATATAAATCGCAATTTTACAAGGCCCTAAAGAGCTAGGAAGCTAAATTTTTTTATATTTAAATGGCATGAGATTGTAGCTTTCTAACAAGGTATAACTTAAGTAGCTAGCATAAACAGTACCCGATATATATGCGGTTATATAGGACATTTTTCGAAAAATGTCCCAAAATTACCCCAGTTTTTAACGACTTCATATAAATCGCAATTTTAAAAGGCCCTAAAGAGCTAGGAAGCTAAATTATATTTGGATGGCATGAGATTATAGCTTTCTAACAAGGTATAACTTAAGTAGCTAGCATAAACAGTACCCGATATATATGCGGGTATATCGGACATTTTTCGAAAAATGTCCCAAAATTACCTCAGTTTTTAACGACTTCATATAAATCGTCATTTTTAAAGGCCGCAAAGAGCTAGGAAGCTAAATTTTTTTATATTTGGATGGCATGAGATTGTAGCTTTCAAACAAGGTATAACTTAAGTAGCTAGCATAAATAGTACCCGATATATATGCGGGTATATCGGACATTTTTCGAAAAATGTCCGATATGTAAAATCGCAATTCTAAAGGCCCCTAAAGTGCTAGGAAGCTAAATTTTTTTATATTTAAATGGCATGAGATTGTAGCTTTCTAACAAGGTATAACTTAAGTAGCTAGCATAAACAGTACCCGATATATATGCGGGTATATCGGACATTTTTCGAAAAATGTCCCAAAATTACCTCAGTTTTTAACGACTTCATAGCTACTTAAGTTATACTTTGTTAGAAAGCTATAATCTCATGCCATCCATATATAAAAAAATTTAGCTTCCTAGCTCTTTAGGGCCTTTTAAAATTGCGATTTATATGAAGTCGTTAAAAACTGGGTAATTTTGGGACATTTTTCGAAAAATGTCCGATATACCCGCATATATATCGGGTACTATTTATGCTATCTACTTAAAACGACTTCATATAAATCGCAATTTTAAAAGGCCCTAAAGAGCTAGGAAGCTAAATTTTTTTATATTTAAATGGCATGAGATTGTAGCTTTCTAACAAGGTATAACTTAAGTAGCTAGCATAAATAGTACCCGATATATATGCGGGTATATCGGACATTTTTCGAAAAATGTCCCAAAATTACCCAGTTTTTAACGACTTCATATAACGACTTCAATTTTAAGAGGCCCTAAAGAGCTAGGAAGCTAATTTTTTTTATATTTGGATGGCATGAGATTATAGCTTTCTAACAAAGTATAACTTAAGTAGCTAGCATAAATAGTACCCGATATATATACGGGTATATCGGACATTTTTCGAAAAATGTCCCAAAATTACCCAGTTTTTAACGACTTCATATAAATCGCAATTTTAAAAGGCCCTAAAGAGCTAGGAAGCTAAATTTTTTTATATTTGGATGGCATGAGATTATAGCTTTCTAACAAAGTATAACTTATATGCGGGTATACCGGACATTTTTCGAAAAATGTCCCAAAATTACCCCAGTTTTTAACGACTTCATATAAATCGCAATTCTAAAGGCCCATAAAGTGCTAGGAAGCTAATTTTTTTATATTTGGATTGCATTTTTCGAAAAATGTCCCAAAATTACCCCAGTTTTTAACGACTTCATATAAATCGCAATTTTAAAAGGCCCTAAAGAGCTAGGAAGCTAAATTTTTTTATATTTGGATGGCATGAGATTGTAGCTTTCTAACAAGGTATAACTTAAGTAGCTAGCATAAATAGTACCCGATATATATGCGGGTATATCGGACATTTTTCGAAAAAATGTCCGATATACCCGCATATATATCGGGTACTATTTATGCTATCTACTTAAAACGACTGCATATAAATCGCAATTTTAAAAGGCCCTAAAGAGCTAGGAAGCTAAATTTTTTTATATTTGGATGGCATGAGATTATAGCTTTCTAACAAAGTATAACTTAAGAAGCTAGCATAAACAGTACCCGATATACATATATGCGGGTATACCGGACATTTTTCGAAAAATGTCCCAAAATTACCCCAGTTTTTAACGACTTCATATAAATCGCAATTTTAAAAGGCACTAAAGAGCTAGAAAGCTAAATTTTTTTATATTTAAATGGCATGAGATTGTAGCTTTCTAACAAGGTATAACTTAAGTAGCTAGCATAAACAGTACCCGTTATATATGCGGTTATATAGGACATTTTTCGAAAAATGTCCCAAAATTACCCCAGTTTTTAACGACTTCATATAAATCGCAATTTTAAAAGGCCCTAAAGAGCTAGGAAGCTAAATTATATTTGGATGGCATGAGATTATAGCTTTCTAACAAGGTATAACTTAAGTAGCTAGCATAAACAGTACCCGATATATATGCGGGTATATCGGACATTTTTCGAAAAATGTCCCAAAATTACCTCAGTTTTTAACGACTTCATATAAATCGCAATTTTAAAAGGCCCTAAAGAGCTAGGAAGCTAATTTTTTTTATATTTGGATGGCATGAGATTGTAGCTTTCTAACAAGGTATAACTTAAGTAGCTAGCATAAACAGTACCCGATATAATGTCCCAAAATTACCCCAGTTTTTAACGACTTCATATAAATCGCAATTCTAAAGGCCCCTAAAGTGCTAGGAAGCTATTTTTTTATATTTGGATTGCATGAGATTGTAGCTTTCTAACAAGGTATAACTTAAGTAGCTAGCATAAATAGTACCCGATATATATGCGGGTATATCGGACATTTTTCGAAAAATGTCCCAAAATTACCCAGTTTTTAACGACTTCATATAACGACTTCAATTTTAAGAGGCCCTAAAGAGCTAGGAAGCTAATTTTTTTTATATTTGGATGGCATGAGATTATAGCTTTCTAACAAAGTATAACTTAAGTAGCTAGCATAAATAGTACCCGATATATATACGGGTATATCGGACATTTTTCGAAAAATGTCCCAAAATTACCCAGTTTTTAACGACTTCATATAAATCGCAATTTTAAAAGGCCCTAAAGAGCTAGGAAGCTAAATTTTTTTATATTTGGATGGCATGAGATTATAGCTTTCTAACAAAGTATAACTTATATGCGGGTATACCGGACATTTTTCGAAAAATGTCCCAAAATTACCCCAGTTTTTAACGACTTCATATAAATCGCAATTCTAAAGGCCCATAAAGTGCTAGGAAGCTAATTTTTTTATATTTGGATTGCATTTTTCGAAAAATGTCCCAAAATTACCCCAGTTTTTAACGACTTCATATAAATCGCAATTTTAAAAGGCCCTAAAGAGCTAGGAAGCTAATTTTTTTATATTTGGATGGCATGAGATTGTAGCTTTCTAACAAGGTATAACTTAAGTAGCTAGCATAAATAGTACCCGATATATATGCGGGTATATCGGACATTTTTCGAAAAAATGTCCGATATACCCGCATATATATCGGGTACTATTTATGCTATCTACTTAAAACGACTGCATATAAATCGCAATTTTAAAAGGCCCTAAAGAGCTAGGAAGCTAATTTTTTTATATTTGGATGGCATGAGATTGTAGCTTTCTAACAAGGTATAACTTAAGTAGCTAGCATAAACAGTACCCGATATATATGCGGTTATATAGGACATTTTTCGAAAAATGTCCCAAAATTACCCCAGTTTTTAACGACTTCATATAAATCGCAATTTTAAAAGGCCCTAAAGAGCTAGGAAGCTAAATTATATTTGGATGGCATGAGATTATAGCTTTCTAACAAGGTATAACTTAAGTAGCTAGCATAAACAGTACCCGATATATATGCGGGTATATCGGACATTTTTCGAAAAATGTCCCAAAATTACCTCAGTTTTTAACGACTTCATATAAATCGTCATTTTAAAAGGCCGCAAAGAGCTAGGAAGCTAAATTTTTTTATATTTGGATGGCATGAGATTGTAGCTTTCAAACAAGGTATAACTTAAGTAGCTAGCATAAATAGTACCCGATATATATGCGGGTATATCGGACATTTTTCGAAAAATGTCCGATATGTAAAATCGCAATTCTAAAGGCCCCTAAAGTGCTAGGAAGCTAAATTTTTTTATATTTAAATGGCATGAGATTGTAGCTTTCTAACAAGGTATAACTTAAGTAGCTAGCATAAACAGTACCCGATATATATGCGGGTATATCGGACATTTTTCGA
>NW_027052650.1:0-20698 GCF_958450345.1 Calliphora vicina
AAAGGCCCCTAAAGAGCTAGGAAGCTAAATTTTTTTATATTTGGATGGCATGAGATTGTAGCTTTCTAACAAGGTATAACTTATGTAGCTAGCATAAATAGTACCCGATATACAGTGGTGGTCAAAACATATGCAACCAGCAACAGAATTTTACAAAAGTTGTTTAAACTAGTTTAAGATGTAAACAAAAATATTCATTTGCTTATAATATTTTTTAATTAATGCTTTAAAAATAAGAATATGAAATTTAATTCAGAATTGTTTGCATTGAAAAGAAAAAAAAAATAAAAAACTACGTATGGGTTGATATTTCATTGGCAAAACATATGCAACTAATTGCTTTTAAAACATTTCTGTCTATAAAACTTAATATTTCGTTGCAAATCCTATATTTTCAATGACGGCCTTACATCGGCAAGGCAGTGAAGCTATCAAATTGGTAATAAAATTTGCAGGAATAGCGTTCCAAGCATCTACCAATCCTTGAAACATAATATCTGAATTAGTGCAATTTTCGGGGTCGATTCTTTGATTAACGATTTCCCAAATGTTCTCAATGGGATTTAAATCTAGTAATTGTGGTGGCCATTCCATTACCGAAACTCTTTCTTGTGCTAACCACGATTTAACAACATGTGAAGAATGCTTGGGGTCGTTATCGTGCTGAATAATTCATCGAAGAGGCATATTATCCACAGCATTTGGAAGCATTACTCTTTCCAAGATGTCTCTATAGATAAATCCATCCATTATTTCATTAATTTAGAGCGATGGGACAACTCCAGCAACAGAAAAACTGCCCCCATACCATTACGTTGCATCCTCCATGTTTCAGTGTCTTTTTACAGTATCGTGCTTGAAGCCGCGTGTTAAGTGGTCGTCTTACGTAACACATGAAATCACTTCCGATGATATTAAATTCGGATTCGTCGCTAAATAGGACAGTCGTCCATTTGTTTTCTGGCCAATTTAAATACTCCATAGCAAACTTCAAACGTTTCTTTTGATTACGTTTTGATATAAGCGGTTTTTGCGCGTAGGGAAAACGTCGGTGCAGCATGCAGGATACAACGTAATGGTATGGGGGTTGTTTTTCTGCTGCTGGAGTTGTCCCATCGCTCTAAATTAATGAAATAATGGATGGATTTATCTATAGAGACATCTTGGAAAGAGTAATGCTTCCAAATTCTGAGGATAATATGCCTCTTCGATGAGTTATTCAGCACGATAACGACCCCAAGCACTCTTCACATGTTGTTAAATCGTGGTTAGCACAAAAAGAGTTTCGGTAATGGAATGGCCACCACAATTACTAGATTTAAATCCCATTGAGAATATTTGGGAAATCGTTAATCAAAGAATCGACCCCGAAAATTGCACTAATTCAGATATTATGTTTCAAGGATTGGTAGATGCTTGGAACGCTATTCCTGCAAATTTTATTACCAATTTGATAGCTTCACTGCCTTGCCGATGTAAGGCCGTCATTGAAAATATAGGATTTGCCACGAAATATTAAGTTTTATAGACAGAAATGTTTTAAAAGCAATTAGTTGCATATGTTTTGACCAATGAAATATCAACCCATACGTAGTTTTTTAATTTTTTTTTCTTTTCAATGCAAACAACGCTGAATTAAACTTCATATTCTTATTTTTAAAGCATTAATTAAAAAATATTATAAGCAAATGAATATTTTTGTTTACATCTTAAACTAGTTTAAACCACTTTTGTAAAATTCTGTTTCTGGTTGCATATGTTTTGACCACCACTGTATATGCGGGTATATCGGACATTTTTCGAAAAATGTCCCAAAATTACCCCAGTTTTTAACGACTTCATATAAATCGCAATTTTAAAAGGCCCTAAAGAGCTAGGAAGCCAAATTTTTTTATATTTGGATGGCATGAGATTGTAGCTTTCTAACAAGGTATAACTTATGTAGCTAGCATAAATAGTACCCGATATATATGCGGGTATATCGGACATTTTTCAAAAAATGTCCCAAAATTACCCCAGTTTTTAACGACTTCATATAAATCGCAATTATAAAGGCCCCTAAAGAGCTAGGAAGCTACATTTTTTTATATTTGGATGGCATGAGATTGTAGCTTTCTAACAAGGTATAACTTATGTAGCTAGCATAAATAGTACCCGATATATATGCGGGTATATCGGACATTTTTCAAAAAATGTCCCAAAATTACCCCAGTTTTTAACGACTTCATATAAATCGCAATTTTAAAAGGCCCTAAAGAGCTAGGAAGCTAAATTTTTTTATATTTGGATGACATGAGATTGTAGCTTTCTAACAAGGTATAACTTATGTAGCTAGAATAAATAGTACCCGATATATATGCGGGTATATCGGACATTTTTCAAAAAATGTCCCAAAATTACCCCAGTTTTTAACGACTTCATATAAATCGCAATTATAAAGGCCCCTAAAGAGCTAGGAAGCTAAATTTTTTTATATTTGGATGGCATGAGTGTAGCTTTCTAACAAAGTATAACTTAAGTAGCTAGCATAAATAGTACCCGATATATATGCGGGTATATCGGACATTTTTCGAAAAATGTCCCAAAATTACCCCAGTTTTTAACGACTTCATATAAATCGCAATTATAAAGGCCCCTAAAGAGCTAGGAAGCCAAATTTTTTTATATTTGGATGGCATGAGATTGTAGCTTTCTAACAAGGTAAAACTTATGTAGCTAGCATAAATAGTACCCGATATATATGCGGGCATATCGGACATTTTTCGAAAAATGTCCCAAAATTACCCCAGTTTTTAACGACTTCATATAAATCGCAATTTTAAAAGGCCCTAAAGAGCTAGGAAGCTAAATTTTTTTATATTTGGATGACATGAGATTGTAGCTTTCTAACAAGGTATAACTTATGTAGCTAGCATAAATAGTACCCGATATATATGCGGGCATATCGGACATTTTTCGAAAAATGTCCCAAAATTACCCAAGTTTTTAACGACTTCATATAAATCGCAATTCTAAAGGCCCCTAAAGAGCTAGGAAGCTAAATTTTTTTATATTTGGATGGCATGAGATTGTAGCTTTCTAACAAGGTATAACTTATGTAGCTAGCATAAATAGTACCCGATATATATGCGGGTATATCGGACATTTTTCAAAAAATGTCCCAAAATTACCCCAGTTTTTAACGACTTCATATAAATCGCAATTATAAAGGCCCTTAAAGAGCTAGGAAGCTACATTTTTTTATATTTGGATGGCATGAGATTGTAGCTTTCTAACAAGGTATAACTTATGTAGCTAGCATAAATAGTACCCGATATATATGCGGGCATATCGGACATTTTTCGAAAAATGTCCCAAAATTACTTATGTAGCTAGCATAAATAGTACCCGATATATATGCGGGCATATCGGACATTTTTCGAAAAATGTCCCAAAATTACCCCAGTTTTTAACGACTTCATATAAATCGCAATTTTAAAAGGCCCTAAAGAGCTAGGAAGCTAAATTTTTTTATATTTGGATGACATGAGATTGTAGCTTTCTAACAAGGTATAACTTATGTAGCTAGCATAAATAGTACCCGATATATATGCGGGTATATCGGACATTTTTCGAAAAATGTCCCAAAATTACCCCAGTTTTTAACGACTTCATATAAATCGCAATTATAAAGGCCCCTAAAGAGCTAGGAAGCTAAATTTTTTTATATTTGGATGACATGAGATTGTAGCTTTCTAACAAGGTATAACTTATGTAGCTAGCATAAATAGTACCCGATATATATGCGGGCATATCGGACATTTTTCGAAAAATGTCCCAAAATTACCCAAGTTTTTAACGACTTCATATAAATCGCAATTCTAAAGGCCCCTAAAGAGCTAGGAAGCTAAATTTTTTTATATTTGGATGGCATGAGATTGTAGCTTTCTAACAAAGTATAACTTAAGTAGCTAGCATAAATAGTACCCGATATATATGCGGGTATATCGGACATTTTTCGAAAAATGTCCCAAAATTACCCCAGTTTTTAACGACTTCATATAAATCGCAATTTTAAAAGGCCCTAAAGAGCTAGGAAGCCAAATTGTTTTATATTTGGATGGCATGAGATTGTAGCTTTCTAACAAGGTATAACTTATGTAGCTAGCGTAAATAGTACCCGATATATATGCGGGTATATCGGACATTTTTCAAAAAATGTCCCAAAATTACCCCAGTTTTTAACGACTTCATATAAATCTCAATTTTAAAAGGCCCTAAAGAGCTAGGAAGCTAAATTTTTTTATATTTGGATGGCATGAGATTGTAGCTTTCTAACAAAGTATAACTTAAGTAGCTAGCATAAATAGTACCCGATATATATGCGGGTATATCGGACATTTTTCGAAAAATGTCCCAAAATTACCCCAGTTTTTAACGACTTCATATAAATCGCAATTATAAAGGCCCCTAAAGAGCTAGGAAGCTAAATTTTTTTATATTTGGATGGCATGAGTGTAGCTTTCTAACAAAGTATAACTTAAGTAGCTAGCATAAATAGTACCCGATATATATGCGGGTATATCGGACATTTTTCGAAAAATGTCCCAAAATTACCCCAGTTTTTAACGACTTCATATAAATCGCAATTATAAAGGCCCCTAAAGAGCTAGGAAGCTAAATTTTTTTATATTTGGATGGCATGAGATTGTAGCTTTCTAACAAAGTATAACTTAAGTAGCTAGCATAAATAGTACCCGATATATATGCGGGTATATCGGACATTTTTCGAAAAATGTCCCAAAATTACCCCAGTTTTTAACGACTTCATATAAATCGCAATTTTAAAAGGCCCTAAAGAGCTAGGAAGCCAAATTGTTTTATATTTGGATGGCATGAGATTGTAGCTTTCTAACAAGGTATAACTTATGTAGCTAGCGTAAATAGTACCCGATATATATGCGGGTATATCGGACATTTTTCAAAAAATGTCCCAAAATTACCCCAGTTTTTAACGACTTCATATAAATCTCAATTTTAAAAGGCCCTAAAGAGCTAGGAAGCTAAATTTTTTTATATTTGGATGGCATGAGATTGTAGCTTTCTAAAAAAGTATAACTTAAGTAGCTAGCATAAATAGTACCCGATATATATGCGGGTATATCGGACATTTTTCGAAAAATGTCCCAAAATTACCCCAGTTTTTAACGACTTCATATAAATCGCAATTATAAAGGCCCCTAAAGAGCTAGGAAGCTAAATTTTTTTATATTTGGATGGCATGAGTGTAGCTTTCTAACAAAGTATAACTTAAGTAGCTAGCATAAATAGTACCCGATATATATGCGGGTATATCGGACATTTTTCGAAAAATGTCCCAAAATTACCCCAGTTTTTAATGACTTCATATAAATCGCAATTATAAAGGCCCCTAAAGAGCTAGGAAGCCAAATTTTTTTATATTTGGATGGCATGAGATTGTAGCTTTCTAACAAGGTAAAACTTATGTAGCTAGCATAAATAGTACCCGATATATATGCGGGCATATCGGACATTTTTCGAAAAATGTCCCAAAATTACCCCAGTTTTTAACGACTTCATATAAATCGCAATTTTAAAAGGCCCTAAAGAGCTAGGAAGCTAAATTTTTTTATATTTGGATGACATGAGATTGTAGCTTTCTAACAAGGTATAACTTATGTAGCTAGCATAAATAGTACCCGATATATATGCGGGCATATCGGACATTTTTCGAAAAATGTCCCAAAATTACCCAAGTTTTTAACGACTTCATATAAATCGCAATTCTAAAGCCCCCTAAAGAGCTAGGAAGCTAAATTTTTTTTATATTTGGATGACATGAGATTGTAGCTTTCTAACAAGGTATAACTTATGTAGCTAGCATAAATAGTACCCGATATATATGCGGGTATATCGGACATTTTTCAAAAAATGTCCCAAAATTACCCCAGTTTTTAACGACTTCATATAAATCGCAATTTTAAAAGGCCCTAAAGAGCTAGGAAGCTAAATTTTTTTATATTTGGATGGCATGAGATTGTAGCTTTCTAACAAGGTATAACTTATGTAGCTAGCATAAATAGTACCCGATATATATGCGGGTATATCGGACATTTTTCAAAAAATGTCCCAAAATTACCCCAGTTTTTAACGACTTCATATAAATCGCAATTATAAAGGCCCCTAAAGAGCTAGGAAGCTACATTTTTTTATATTTGGATGGCATGAGATTGTAGCTTTCTAACAAGGTATAACTTATGTAGCTAGCATAAATAGTACCCGATATATATGCGGGTATATCGGACATTTTTCAAAAAATGTCCCAAAATTACCCCAGTTTTTAACGACTTCATATAAATCGCAATTTTAAAAGGCCCTAAAGAGCTAGGAAGCTAAATTTTTTTATATTTGGATGACATGAGATTGTAGCTTTCTAACAAGGTATAACTTATGTAGCTAGAATAAATAGTACCCGATATATATGCGGGTATATCGGACATTTTTCAAAAAATGTCCCAAAATTACCCCGGTTTTTAACGACTTCATATAAATCGCAATTTTAAAAGGCCCTAAAGAGCTAGGAAGCTAAATTTTTTTATATTTGGATGGCATGAGATTGTAGCTTTCTAACAAGGTATAACTTATGTAGCTAGCATAAATAGTACCCGATATATATGCGGGTATATCGGACATTTTTCAAAAAATGTCCCAAAATTACCCCAGTTTTTAACGACTTCATATAAATCGCAATTATAAAGGCCCCTAAAGAGCTAGGAAGCTAAATTTTTTTATATTTGGATGGCATGAGATTGTAGCTTTCTAACAAGGTATAACTTATGTAGCTAGCATAAATAGTACCCGATATATATGCGGGCATATCGGACATTTTTCGAAAAATGTCCCAAAATTACCCAAGTTTTTAACGACTTCATATAAATCGCAATTCTAAAGGCCCCTAAAGAGCTAGGAAGCTAAATTTTTTTATATTTGGATGGCATGAGATTGTAGCTTTCTAACAAGGTATAACTTATGTAGCTAGCATAAATAGTACCCGATATATATGCGGGTATATCGGACATTTTTCAAAAAATGTCCCAAAATTACCCCAGTTTTTAACGACTTCATATAAATCGCAATTATAAAGGCCCCTAAAGAGCTAGGAAGCTACATTTTTTTATATTTGGATGGCATGAGATTGTAGCTTTCTAACAAGGTATAACTTATGTAGCTAGCATAAATAGTACCCGATATATATGCGGGCATATCGGACATTTTTCGAAAAATGTCCCAAAATTACCCAAGTTTTTAACGACTTCATATAAATCGCAATTCTAAAGGCCCCTAAAGAGCTAGGAAGCTAAATTTTTTTATATTTGGATGGCATGAGATTGTAGCTTTCTAACAAGGTATAACTTATGTAGCTAGCATAAATAGTACCCGATATATATGCGGGTATATCGGACATTTTTCAAAAAATGTCCCAAAATTACCCCAGTTTTTAACGACTTCATATAAATCGCAATTATAAAGGCCCCTAAAGAGCTAGGAAGCTAAATTTTTTTATATTTGGATGACATGAGATTGTAGCTTTCTAACAAGGTATAACTTATGTAGCTAGCATAAATAGTACCCGATATATATGCGGGTATATCGGACATTTTTCAAAAAATGTCCCAAAATTACCCCAGTTTTTAACGACTTCATATAAATCGCAATTTTAAAAGGCCCTAAAGAGCTAGGAAGCTAAATTTTTTTATATTTGGATGACATGAGATTGTAGCTTTCTAACAAGGTATAACTTATGTAGCTAGCATAAATAGTACCCGATATATATGCGGGTATATCGGACATTTTTCAAAAAATGTCCCAAAATTACCCCAGTTTTTAACGACTTCATATAAATCGCAATTCTAAAGGCCCCTAAAGAGCTAGGAAGCTAAATTTTTTTATATTTGGATGGCATGAGATTGTAGCTTTCTAACAAGGTATAACTTATGTAGCTAGCATAAATAGTACCCGATATATATGCGGGTATATCGGACATTTTTCAAAAAATGTCCCAAAATTACCCCAGTTTTTAACGACTTCATATAAATCGCAATTATAAAGGCCCCTAAAGAGCTAGGAAGCTAAATTTTTTTATATTTGGATGGCATGAGATTGTAGCTTTCTAACAAGGTATAACTTATGTAGCTAGCATAAATAGTACCCGATATATATGCGGGCATATCGGACATTTTTCGAAAAATGTCAAAAAATTACCCAAGTTTTTAACGACTTCATATAAATCGCAATTCTTTCTAACAAGGTATAACTTATGTAGCTAGCATAAATAGTACCCGATATATATGCGGGTATATCGGACATTTTTCAAAAAATGTCCCAAAATTACCCCAGTTTTTAACGACTTCATATAAATCGCAATTATAAAGGCCCCTAAAGAGCTAGGAAGCTACATTTTTTTATATTTGGATGGCATGAGATTGTAGCTTTCTAACAAGGTATAACTTATGTAGCTAGCATAAATAGTACCCGATATATATGCGGGCATATCGGACATTTTTCGAAAAATGTCCCAAAATTACCCAAGTTTTTAACGACTTCATATAAATCGCAATTCTAAAGGCCCCTAAAGAGCTAGGAAGCTAAATTTTTTTATATTTGGATGGCATGAGATTGTAGCTTTCTAACAAGGTATAACTTATGTAGCTAGCATAAATAGTACCCGATATATATGCGGGTATATCGGACATTTTTCAAAAAATGTCCCAAAATTACCCCAGTTTTTAACGACTTCATATAAATCGCAATTATAAAGGCCCCTAAAGAGCTAGGAAGCTAAATTTTTTTATATTTGGATGACATGAGATTGTAGCTTTCTAACAAGGTATAACTTATGTAGCTAGCATAAATAGTACCCGATATATATGCGGGTATATCGGACATTTTTCAAAAAATGTCCCAAAATTACCCCAGTTTTTAACGACTTCATATAAATCGCAATTTTAAAAGGCCCTAAAGAGCTAGGAAGCTAAATTTTTTTATATTTGGATGACATGAGATTGTAGCTTTCTAACAAGGTATAACTTATGTAGCTAGCATAAATAGTACCCGATATATATGCGGGTATATCGGACATTTTTCAAAAAATGTCCCAAAATTACCCCAGTTTTTAACGACTTCATATAAATCGCAATTCTAAAGGCCCCTAAAGAGCTAGGAAGCTAATTTTTTTTATATTCGGATGGCATGAGATTGTAGCTTTCTAACAAGGTATAACTTATGTAGCTAGCATAAATAGTATCCGATATATATGCGGGTATATCGGACATTTTTCAAAAAATGTCCCAAAATTACCCCAGTTTTTAACGACTTCATATAAATCGCAATTATAAAGGCCCCTAAAGAGCTAGGAAGCTAAATTTTTTTATATTTGGATGGCATGAGATTGTAGCTTTCTAACAAGGTATAACTTATGTAGCTAGCATAAATAGTACCCGATATATATGCGGGCATATCGGACATTTTTCGAAAAATGTCAAAAAATTACCCAAGTTTTTAACGACTTCATATAAATCGCAATTCTTTCTAACAAGGTATAACTTATGTAGCTAGCATAAATAGTACCCGATATATATGCGGGTATATCGGACATTTTTCAAAAAATGTCCCAAAATTACCCCAGTTTTTAACGACTTCATATAAATCGCAATTATAAAGGCCCCTAAAGAGCTAGGAAGCTACATTTTTTTATATTTGGATGGCATGAGATTGTAGCTTTCTAACAAGGTATAACTTATGTAGCTAGCATAAATAGTACCCGATATATATGCGGGCATATCGGACATTTTTCGAAAAATGTCCCAAAATTACCCAAGTTTTTAACGACTTCATATAAATCGCAATTCTAAAGGCCCCTAAAGAGCTAGGAAGCTAAATTTTTTTATATTTGGATGGCATGAGATTGTAGCTTTCTAACAAGGTATAACTTATGTAGCTAGCATAAATAGTACCCGATATATATGCGGGTATATCGGACATTTTTCAAAAAATGTCCCAAAATTACCCCAGTTTTTAACGACTTCATATAAATCGCAATTATAAAGGCCCCTAAAGAGCTAGGAAGCTAAATTTTTTTATATTTGGATGACATGAGATTGTAGCTTTCTAACAAGGTATAACTTATGTAGCTAGCATAAATAGTACCCGATATATATGCGGGTATATCGGACATTTTTCAAAAAATGTCCCAAAATTACCCCAGTTTTTAACGACTTCATATAAATCGCAATTTTAAAAGGCCCTAAAGAGCTAGGAAGCTAAATTTTTTTATATTTGGATGACATGAGATTGTAGCTTTCTAACAAGGTATAACTTATGTAGCTAGCATAAATAGTACCCGATATATATGCGGGTATATCGGACATTTTTCAAAAAATGTCCCAAAATTACCCCAGTTTTTAACGACTTCATATAAATCGCAATTCTAAAGGCCCCTAAAGAGCTAGGAAGCTAATTTTTTTTATATTCGGATGGCATGAGATTGTAGCTTTCTAACAAGGTATAACTTATGTAGCTAGCATAAATAGTACCCGATATATATGCGGGTATATCGGACATTTTTCAAAAAATGTCCCAAAATTACCCCAGTTTTTAACGACTTCATATAAATCGCAATTATAAAGGCCCCTAAAGAGCTAGGAAGCTAAATTTTTTTATATTTGGATGGCATGAGATTGTAGCTTTCTAACAAGGTATAACTTATGTAGCTAGCATAAATAGTACCCGATATATATGCGGGCATATCGGACATTTTTCGAAAAATGTCCCAAAATTACCCAAGTTTTTAACGACTTCATATAAATCGCAATTCTAAAGGCCCCTAAAGAGCTAGGAAGCTAAATTTTTTTATATTTGGATGGCATGAGATTGTAGCTTTCTAACAAGGTATAACTTATGTAGCTAGCATAAATAGTACCCGATATATATGCGGGTATATCGGACATTTTTCAAAAAATGTCCCAAAATTACCCCAGTTTTTAACGACTTCATATAAATCGCAATTATAAAGGCCCCTAAAGAGCTGGGAAGCTACATTTTTTTATATTTGGATGGCATGAGATTGTAGCTTTCTAACAAGGTATAACTTATGTAGCTAGCATAAATAGTACCCGATATATATGCGGGTATATCGGACATTTTTCAAAAAATGTCCCAAAATTACCCCAGTTTTTAACGACTTCATATAAATCGCAATTTTAAAAGGCCCTAAAGAGCTAGGAAGCTAAATTTTTTTATATTTGGATGACATGAGATTGTAGCTTTCTAACAAGGTATAATTTATGTAGCTAGCATAAATAGTACCCGATATATATGCGGGTATATCGGACATTTTTCAAAAAATGTCCCAAAATTACCCCAGTTTTTAACGACTTCATATAAATCGCAATTTTAAAAGGCCCTAAAGAGCTAGGAAGCTAAATTTTTTTATATTTGGATGGCATGAGATTGTAGCTTTCTAACAAGGTATAACTTATGTAGCTAGCATAAATAGTACCCGATATATATGCGGGTATATCGGACATTTTTCAAAAAATGTCCCAAAATTACCCCAGTTTTTAACGACTTCATATAAATCGCAATTATAAAGGCCCCTAAAGAGCTAGGAAGCTAAATTTTTTTATATTTGGATGGCATGAGATTGTAGCTTTCTAACAAGGTATAACTTATGTAGCTAGCATAAATAGTACCCGATATATATGCGGGCATATCGGACATTTTTCGAAAAATGTCAAAAAATTACCCAAGTTTTTAACGACTTCATATAAATCGCAATTCTTTCTAACAAGGTATAACTTATGTAGCTAGCATAAATAGTACCCGATATATATGCGGGTATATCGGACATTTTTCAAAAAATGTCTCAAAATAACCCCAGTTTTTAACGACTTCATATAAATCGCAATTTTAAAAGGCCCTAAAGAGCTAGGAAGCTAAATTTTTTTATATTTGGATGACATGAGATTGTAGCTTTCTAACAAGGTATAACTTATGTAGCTAGCATAAATAGTACCCGATATATATGCGGGTATATCGGACATTTTTCAAAAAATGTCCCAAAATTACCCCAGTTTTTAACGACTTCATATAAATCGCAATTTTAAAAGGCCCTAAAGAGCTAGGAAGCTAAATTTTTTTATATTTGGATGGCATGAGATTGTAGCTTTCTAACAAGGTATAACTTATGTAGCTAGCATAAATAGTACCCGATATATATGCGGGTATATCGGACATTTTTCAAAAAATGTCCCAAAATTACCCCAGTTTTTAACGACTTCATATAAATCGCAATTATAAAGGCACCTAAAGAGCTAGGAAGCTACATTTTTTTATATTTGGATGGCATGAGATTGTAGCTTTCCAACAAGGTATAACTTATGTAGCTAGCATAAATAGTACCCGATATATATGCGGGTATATCGGACATTTTTCAAAAAATGTCCCAAAATTACCCCAGTTTTTAACGACTTCATATAAATCGCAATTTTAAAAGGCCCTAAAGAGCTAGGAAGCTAAATTTTTTTATATTTGGATGACATGAGATTGTAGCTTTCTAACAAGGTATAACTTATGTAGCTAGAATAAATAGTACCCGATATATATGCGGGTATATCGGACATTTTTCAAAAAATGTCCCAAAATTACCCCAGTTTTTAACGACTTCATATAAATCGCAATTTTAACGACTTCATATAAATCGCAATTATAAAGGCCCCTAAAGAGCTAGGAAGCTAAATTTTTTTATATTTGGATGGCATGAGTGTAGCTTTCTAACAAAGTATAACTTAAGTAGCTAGCATAAATAGTACCCGATATATATGCGGGTATATCGGACATTTTTCGAAAAATGTCCCAAAATTACCCCAGTTTTTAACGACTTCATATAAATCGCAATTATAAAGGCCCCTAAAGAGCTAGGAAGCTACATTTTTTTATATTTGGATGACATGAGATTGTAGCTTTCTAACAAGGTATAACTTATGTAGCTAGCATAAATAGTACCCGATATATATGCGGGCATATCGGACATTTTTCGAAAAATGTCCCAAAATTACCCAAGTTTTTAACCCAATACCGCCCAATACTGTAACATATACGTAACACTGACATTCATCAATATTTAACTAAATTGTCAACTTAATAAATAATATACAAATGTGTATTCATGTTTATTTTGTGTTTTAATGTTCCTTCTGCAGCAATAACTGATTATTTCGTTAGTTCTACTCTTCTTGTGGTTGTGTAAGGTTGTTTTGTAAAGTGTGTTTTTTGAAAGCTTGAAAAAAGTGAATTATGACGACACGAAGAAGGTAAGATAGTTAATTTTATATATATATATTATTTTATACATAATTATTATATGCATACTTAAAGAAAACATATCAAATTATATTATTTAAGTGTAAAAAAAAATATTTGAGTTATATAGTGTACGGTAGAAAGTGAAGAAAGCAGGTGTTACGTATTTGTAACACTGGGCAGCACTCAGTTATTTTTGGACCACTTTTTTTACGTTACAAATATGAACAAATATCAACATATTTGGCATTAGTTTTACTTTTAGAGTATTTTTTTTTTTAGATACGGGTATTTAACATTGGAAGAAGCCACACAATATCTTGAGGAGCTTTTGTCAGATGATAGCCAGGAAAATATTATTGAACAAGTGGTCATAGAGCCGCCGAGAGCTAACTATTTGCCGTCTGATGAAGACTCTGGAGATGAAGATGGTGGTGGACTCCCGCAAAATTTGCCCAAAGCTCTACTTATACAACCATGCGAAATTACAATTCGGAAGTCGGGATCATGTGGCGATGATGATCAGGAAAACGCGGAAGACATGGAAAATGTATTGCTAGAGCAGACATTGCAAGATGTTATAAATAACTCTTCTGATAATTTAAATATTGATTGCCTTAGATCTAATGCAACTACACCGTTGAGTGTAAAATCATCTGCAGAATCGCCTAAAAGAAAAGCAGTGGAAAATAAGATAAAGACCCCATCTAAGGTACCTCGTGTGCAGCATTTTGACTCTGCCTCAGGTTCTACAAAGAAACCAAGACCATCAAAATGTAAAAAATCAAAGTATGCCAAAAGATTACAAAGTGAAACTATTCAGTGGGTGGAAGATGAGGATGTATGGTGTCAACGTATATTCCCTGAACCCGACTTTTCTGATTGCACTGACTTACCACCCTACGTGCAATTTGAGAAGTTTTTTGACGATGAGTTGGTACAAATGCTATGCAATGAAAGTAACAGTTATGCAGTATATAGTGGACAAGAGAACCCAAAAATATCGATGAATGAAATGCGAGTTTTTCTTGGAATCCTGATTGTTACAGGTTATGCTTCAGTTCCTTCAAAGAGAGATTATTGGACAAATGAAAGCGATCTTAAAAATGAATTGGTTTCGGATTCTATGCGTAGAAATCGCTTTGATACAATATTTCGTAATATACATTTTATTGATAATGCAAAACAACAAGGAGACGATAAAATCTGGAAACTACGACCATATACAGATGCTTTAAAAACACGTTTCTTGAAGCACTTTCATCCTGAACAATGTCTATCTTATGATGAATCAATGATTGAATATTATGGTCGTCACAGCTGCAAACAATTCATAAGAGGAAAACCCCTTCGTTTCGGTTACAAAATGTGGAGTTTAAATACTCCGCTGGGATACTTAATAAATTTTGAAATGTATCAAGGATCAAATCCCCGTTTAAAGCCTGAATATTACACCAGGTATGGGAAAAATATAACTCCATTGTTTTGTATGCTGGATGAATTTGATGAAAATGTTAAGCAACTTGAATTTTCAATTCATTTTGACAATTTATTCACGACAGTTAACGCTTTGGTTGGTCTAAAGCAACGCGGTTACCATGGAACTGGAACAATCCGAGAAAATTGCATACCCAAATCATGTCCTTTACCTTTAAAAGATGTATTAAAAAAACAACAGCGTGGTCATATTGAAAGTATAAAAATGGTATCTCCTGCTATAAAAATTACCAAATGGGTTGACAATGCAGTTGTATCTGTAGCGTCCACTATTCATGGGAAGGTACCTATCACCAAAATAGCCAGATTTTCCCGAACGCATAAGAAAAGAATTATGGTTCCCTTACCACATGCTATAAACGAATATAATAAAAATATGGGTGGAACTGATAGAATGGATCAAAATGTAAATGCATATAGAATTGGGGCGCGAGGAAAGAAATGGTGGTTTTCAATATTTACATGGTTAGTAGATGTTTCAATACAAAATGCTTGGATTCTACATCGCAAGGCAGGTGGAAGCATGTCCCAGTTGAGTTTTCGCCGATCAATAGCAACTCGGTATTGCAAATCTTATGGCAGTAACAAACCACCTCAGAGTTATCGTCGTTTAGCTACAGATGAACAAGAGTATTCAACCAGATATGATGGGGTAAATCACTTTGTCGTCGAAACAAAGGACAAAAAAAGACGTCGTTGTGCAGGTTTGAACTGCTTGTCTCATCCAACTTCCATGTGCAAGAAATGTAATGTTGGTTTGTGTATCAAATGCTTTGAAAAATACCACTATTTTCTAACAACAAACTAAATAACATTAAAAAAATTTTATGAATTACTATATTTGTTTATTTATTTTTTATTATTTTCTGTATTTTTTATTATTTTTATTGTGTAAAACACATTAAATTAAACAAAAATGTTTTATGTTATCTTTTATGTAATAAATGGAAGTTTTTGTTAAGTTTTGTTTATAATAAATATACGTTTTATTTTGAAAAATGCTAGGCCCAAAAATTGTATGTACTGCCCACTGTTACGTATATGTAACAGCCCCCAAAACCCAATCTAGGACAAATGGAAAAATTTTTTTTATTAAAATAGGTTCATTAAGCTAAGGTAAATTGCTGTTCAAAATTTCATTGATTTATATAGTCTAGATCGCTGTGGGCATTAAAGGGTTAACGACTTCATATAAATCGCAATTCTAAAGGCCCCTAAAGAGCTAGGAAGCTAAATTTTTTTATATTTGGATGGCATAAGATTGTAGCTTTCTAACAAGGTATAACTTATGTAGCTAGCATAAATAGTACCCGATATATATGCGGGCATATCGGACATTTTTCGAAAAATGTCCCAAAATTACCCAAGTTTTTAACGACTTCATATAAATCGCAATTCTAAAGGCCCCTAAAGAGCTAGGAAGCTAAATTTTTTTATATTTGGATGGCATGAGATTGTAGCTTTCTAACAAGGTATAACTTATGTAGCTAGCATAAATAGTACCCGATATATATGCGGGTATATCGGACATTTTTCAAAAAATGTCCCAAAATTACCCCAGTTTTTAACGACTTCATATAAATCGCAATTATAAAGGCCCCTAAAGAGCTAGGAAGCTACATTTTTTTATATTTGGATGGCATGAGATTGTAGCTTTCTAACAAGGTATAACTTATGTAGCTAGCATAAATAGTACCCGATATATATGCGGGTATATCGGACATTTTTCAAAAAATGTCCCAAAATTACCCCAGTTTTTAACGACTTCATATAAATCGCAATTTTAAAAGGCCCTAAAGAGCTAGGAAGCTAAATTTTTTTATATTTGGATGACATGAGATTGTAGCTTTCTAACAAGGTATAACTTATGTAGCTAGCATAAATAGTACCCGATATATATGCGGGTATATCGGACATTTTTCAAAAAATGTCCCAAAATTACCCCAGTTTTTAACGACTTCATATAAATCGCAATTTTAAAAGGCCCTAAAGAGCTAGGAAGCTAAATTTTTTTATATTTGGATGGCATGAGATTGTAGCTTTCTAACAAGGTATAACTTATGTAGCTAGCATAAATAGTACCCGATATATATGCGGGTATATCGGACATTTTTCAAAAAATGTCCCAAAATTACCCCAGTTTTTAACGACTTCATATAAATCGCAATTATAAAGGCCCCTAAAGAGCTAGGAAGCTAAATTTTTTTATATTTGGATGGCATGAGATTGTAGCTTTCTAACAAGGTATAACTTATGTAGCTAGCATAAATAGTACCCGATATATATGCGGGCATATCGGACATTTTTCGAAAAATGTCAAAAAATTACCCAAGTTTTTAACGACTTCATATAAATCGCAATTCTAAAGGCCCCTAAAGAGCTAGGAAGCTAAATTTTTTTATATTTGGATGACATGAAATTGTAGCTTTCTAACAAGGTATAACCTATGTAGCTAGCATAAATAGTACCCGATATATATGCGGGTATATCGGACATTTTTCAAAAAATGTCTCAAAATAACCCCAGTTTTTAACGACTTCATATAAATCGCAATTTTAAAAGGCCCTAAAGAGCTAGGAAGCTAAATTTTTTTATATTTGGATGACATGAGATTGTAGCTTTCTAACAAGGTATAACTTATGTAGCTAGCATAAATAGTACCCGATATATATGCGGGTATATCGGACATTTTTCAAAAAATATCCCAAAATTACCCCAGTTTTTAACGACTTCATATAAATCGCAATTTTAAAAGGCCCTAAAGAGCTAGGAAGCTAAATTTTTTTATATTTGGATGGCATGAGATTGTAGCTTTCTAACAAGGTATAACTTATGTAGCTAGCATAAATAGTACCCGATATATATGCGGGTATATCGGACATTTTTCAAAAAATGTCCCAAAATTACCCCAGTTTTTAACGACTTCATATAAATCGCAATTATAAAGGCACCTAAAGAGCTAGGAAGCTACATTTTTTTATATTTGGATGGCATGAGATTGTAGCTTTCCAACAAGGTATAACTTATGTAGCTAGCATAAATAGTACCCGATATATATGCGGGTATATCGGACATTTTTCAAAAAATGTCCCAAAATTACCCCAGTTTTTAACGACTTCATATAAATCGCAATTTTAAAAGGCCCTAAAGAGCTAGGAAGCTAAATTTTTTTATATTTGGATGACATGAGATTGTAGCTTTCTAACAAGGTATAACTTATGTAGCTAGAATAAATAGTACCCGATATATATGCGGGTATATCGGACATTTTTCAAAAAATGTCCCAAAATTACCCCAGTTTTTAACGACTTCATATAAATCGCAATTTTAACGACTTCATATAAATCGCAATTATAAAGGCCCTTAAAGAGCTAGGAAGCTACATTTTTTTATATTTGGATGGCATGAGATTGTAGCTTTCTAACAAGGTATAACTTATGTAGCTAGCATAAATAGTACCCGATATATATGCGGGCATATCGGACATTTTTCGAAAAATGTCCCAAAATTACTTATGTAGCTAGCATAAATAGTACCCGATATATATGCGGGTATATCGGACATTTTTCAAAAAATGTCCCAAAATTACCCCAGTTTTTAACGACTTCATATAAATCGCAATTTTAAAAGGCCCTAAAGAGCAAGGAAGCTAAATTTTTTATATTTGGATGGCATGAGATTGTAGCTTTCTAACAAGGTATAACTTATGTAGCTAGCATAAATAGTACCCGATATATATGCGGGTATATCGGACATTTTTCGAAAAATGTCCCAAAATTAGCTAAATTTTTTTATATTTGGATGGCATGAGATTGTAGCTTTCTAACAAAGTATAACTTAAGTAGCTAGCATAAATAGTACCCGATATATATGCGGGTATATCGGACATTTTTCGAAAAATGTCCCAAAATTACCCCAGTTTTTAACGACTTCATATAAATCGCAATTTTAAAAGGCCCTAAAGAGCTAGGAAGCCAGATTGTTTTATATTTGGATGACATGAGATTGTAGCTTTCTAACAAGGTATAACTTATGTAGCTAGCGTAAATAGTACCCGATATATATGCGGGTATATCGGACATTTTTCAAAAAATGTCCCAAAATTACCCCAGTTTTTAACGACTTCATATAAATCTCAATTTTAAAAGGCCCTAAAGAGCTAGGAAGCTAAATTTTTTTATATTTGGATGGCATGAGATTGTAGCTTTCTAACAAAGTATAACTTAAGTAGCTAGCATAAATAGTACCCGATATATATGCGGGTATATCGGACATTTTTCGAAAAATGTCCCAAAATTACCCCAGTTTTTAACGACTTCATATAAATCGCAATTATAAAGGCCCCTAAAGAGCTAGGAAGCTAAATTTTTTTATATTTGGATGGCATGAGTGTAGCTTTCTAACAAAGTATAACTTAAGTAGCTAGCATAAATAGTACCCGATATATATGCGGGTATATCGGACATTTTTCGAAAAATGTCCCAAAATTACCCCAGTTTTTAACGACTTCATATAAATCGCAATTATAAAGGCCCCTAAAGAGCTAGGAAGCCAAATTTTTTTATATTTGGATGGCATGAGATTGTAGCTTTCTAACAAGGTAAAACTTATGTAGCTAGCATAAATAGTTCCCGATATATATGCGGGCATATCGGACATTTTTCGAAAAATGTCCCAAAATTACCCCAGTTTTTAACGACTTCATATAAATCGCAATTTTAAAAGGCCCTAAAGAGCTAGGAAGCTAAATTTTTTTATATTTGGATGACATGAGATTGTAGCTTTCTAACAAGGTATAACTTATGTAGCTAGCATAAATAGTACCCGATATATATGCGGGCATATCGGACATTTTTCGAAAAATGTCCCAAAATTACCCAAGTTTTTAACGACTTCATATAAATCGCAATTCTAAAGGCCCCTAAAGAGCTAGGAAGCTAAATTTTTTTATATTTGGATGGCATGAGATTGTAGCTTTCTAACAAGGTATAACTTATGTAGCTAGCATAAATAGTACCCGATATATATGCGGGCATATCGGACATTTTTCGAAAAATGTCCCAAAATTACCCAAGTTTTTAACGACTTCATATAAATCGCAATTCTAAAGGCCCCTAAAGAGCTAGGAAGCTAAATTTTTTTATATTTGGATGGCATGAGATTGTAGCTTTCTAACAAGGTATAACTTATGTAGCTAGCATAAATAGTACCCGATATATATGCGGGTATATCGGACATTTTTCAAAAAATGTCCCAAAATTACCCCAGTTTTTAACGACTTCATATAAATCGCAATTATAAAGGCCCTTAAAGAGCTAGGAAGCTACATTTTTTTATATTTGGATGGCATGAGACTGTAGCTTTCTAACAAGGTATAACTTATGTAGCTAGCATAAATAGTACCCGATATATATGCGTGTATATCGGACATTTTTCAAAAAATGTCCCAAAATTACCCCAGTTTTTAAGGACTTCATATAAATCGCAATTTTAAAAGGCCCTAAAGAGCTAGGAAGCTAAATTTTTTTATATTTGGATGGCATGAGATTGTAGCTTTCTAACAAGGTATAACTTATGTAGCTAGCATAAATAGTACCCGATATATATGCGGGCATATCGGACATTTTTCGAAAAATGTCCCAAAATTACCCAAGTTTTTAACGACTTCATATAAATCGCAATTCTAAAGGCCCCTAAAGAGCTAGGAAGCTAAATTTTTTTATATTTGGATGGCATGAGATTGTAGCTTTCTAACAAGGTATAACTTATGTAGCTAGCATAAATAGTACCCGATATATATGCGGGTATATCGGACATTTTTCAAAAAATGTCCCAAAATTAC
>NW_027052651.1:2500-52907 GCF_958450345.1 Calliphora vicina
TAATAATAATAATAATAATAATAATAATAATAATAATAATAATAATAATAATAATAATAATAATAATAATAATAATAATAATAATAATAATAATAATAATAATAATAATAATAATAATAATAATAATAATAATAATAATAATAATAATAATAATAATAATAATAATAATAATAATAATAATAATAATAATAATAATAATAATAATAATAATAATAATAATATTAATAATAATAATAATAATAATAATAATAATAATAATAATAATAATAATAATAATAATAATAATAATAATAATAATAATAATAATAATAATAATAATAATAATATAATAATAATAATATAAAATAATAATAATAATAATATTAATAATAATAATAATAATAATAATAATAATAATAATAATAATAATAATAATAATAATAATAATAATAATAATAATAATAATAATAATAATAATAATAATAATAATAATAATAATAATAATAATAATAATAATAATAATAATAATAATAATAATAATAATAATAATAATAATAATAATAATAATAATAATAATAATAATAATAATAATAATAATAATAATAATAATAATAATAATAATAATAATAATAATAATAATAATAATAATAATAATAATAATAATAATAATAATAATAATAATAATAATAATAATAATAATAATAATAATAATAATAATAATAATAATAATAATAATAATAATAATAATAATAATAATAATAATAATAATAATAATAATAATAATAATAATAATAATAATAATAATAATAATAATAATAATAATAATAATAATAATAATAATAATAATAATAATAATAATAATAATAATAATAATAATAATAATAATAATAATAATAATAATAATAATAATAATAATAATAATAATAATAATAATAATAATAATAATAATAATAATAATAATAATAATAATAATAATAATAATAATAATAATAATAATAATAATAATAATAATATAAAATAATAATAATAATAATAATAATAATAATAATAATAATAATAATAATAATAATAATAATAATAATAATAATATAATAATAATAATATAAAATAATAATAATAATAATAATAATAATAATAATAATAATAATAATAATAATAATAATAATAATAATAATAATAATAATAATAATAATAATAATAATAATAATAATAATAATAATAATAATAATAATAATAATAATAATAATAATAATAATAATAATAATAATAATAATAATAATAATAATAATAATAATAATAATAATAATAATAATAATAATAATAATAATAATAATAATAATAATAATAATAATAATAATAATAATAATAATAATAATAATAATAATAATAATAATAATAATAATAATAATAATAATAATAATAATAATAATAATAATAATAATAATAATAATAATAATAATAATAATAATAATAATAATAATAATAATAATAATAATAATAATAATAATAATAATAATAATAATAATAATAATAATAATAATAATAATAATAATAATAATAATAATAATAATAATAATAATAATAATAATAATAATAATAATAATAATAATAATAATAATAATAATAATAATAATAATAATAATAATAATAATAATAATAATAATAATAATAATAATAATAATAATAATAATAATAATAATAATAATAATAATAATAATAATAATAATAATAATAATAATAATAATAATAATAATAATAATAATAATAATAATAATAATAATAATAATAATAATAATAATAATAATAATAATAATAATAATAATAATAATAATAATAATAATAATAATAATAATAATAATAATAATAATAATAATAATAATAATAATAATAATAATAATAATAATAATAATAATAATAATAATAATAATAATAATAATAATAATAATAATAATAATAATAATAATAATAATAATAATAATAATAATAATAATAATAATAATAATAATAATAATAATAATAATAATAATAATAATAATAATAATAATAATAATAATTGTATAAATTAGCAAAATGTATTTTTTATTGAATTTTGTTTTTCTTAATAATGAATTGTTTTCTTAATAATGAATTGTATTTAGTATTGAATTTAATTATATAAAATGAATTGTATGAAATATTATAATTGAATCCTGTTTCTTTATTTTCTTTTAATGAAAATCGCAATATATTTAATGAATTGTCAACACAGAATTAACATTGTATAAAAAATCTATGCTAAACTTAACGAAAAAGAATTAACCGTTATAACGTTGTGAAAAAAAGCCTTCAAGGCATAAAACATAAAATAATAAAATTAAGTTTCAACACATCATCCAAAGGGTAAGCATCTCTTGCTACAATAAATAAAATCTCTTTTATTTTAAAAAACTAATTCCTTTTGGTTTTTTATTTTCTCATTTTTCCCTTTTTCTCAAGCAACAAATCCTCATCAACTTATAATTTCTCATTGCTGAGAAATTATAAGTTGCAAAAATATTTATTTAAATAAATAAATATTTATTAAACAAATTCCCTAAATTTGTACATGATCCTTCTCACCTTAAAGGGGTTTTGAACCAGTTTTGCCTTGGAAGATATTGAAGTTGTTCCCAACAACGTTTTGCCGACGGAAAAACCACAACACGCAAGTAAAACAAAAAGCTGAGCCAAAGTGAGTATTCATGAAATTTATAAGTGTTATTTAATAAAATTGCCAAGTGAAATTGCCAAATAAAATAAAGAATTTAATATAATCAAAATTGCCAAGTGAAAAGCCAAAAATTTTTATAAAAAATCTGGAAAAGTGCCGAAAAATTCAAGAAAAAATTATGAAAGATGGCCGAAAAATTTTAATTTTCCAAATAAGTGCCACAAATTTCCATTAAAATAATAAAGATGTCGGAAATTTTGCAAAAAAAAAATTCAAAGTGCCAAAGAATAACTCGACTTAATAAAAGAAAAATTTTTCGTAAAATTCAAAGTGCCAAAGATTAACTAATTAAAAGAAAAATTAAAACAAAAAAAATTTTTTTTGTTCTGGAAAAAAGTGCTATTAAATTGCCGAAAATATTAAAAATATAATTTATTTTCCTAAAAATATTACCAAAAAAAAATCGAATAATAGTTCCAAAAGGTGAATAATTTCTTTTATTTAAAATTGCATAAAAATTTTGTTTGTTATAAGAGTGCATAATAAGTACAAAAAACCACCACCTTTTTTCAATATAAATATATATGATCAAAGCTAAGATTAACAAAAGAGAATAACCAACGTATAGTATATACATCAGTGTTGCCACCAATAAAATTATAAACTACACATGCCTCATTCCTAAATTACACATACGAGAAAAAATTACACATGTAATTTTTGTGATTGCAATAGGAGAAATTGTCTAAAGGTGGTCATATTGTGAATACAAGATTTTTAAAACGTACATGAATACAAAAGGTTTGGACTATGGGATGTTTGGACCAAATACGATCACTTAGTGTCAATTATGGACAATTTTCACTTGCGCAGATTTTAATTTATCCAGGAATTAGGTTAGGTTCCATGGGCTGCTGCTCCTCAAGCAGCTCACTTGGGTCCATTTAAATCTGATCCCATTGTGATACCCAAGGGGTAGACAACAGGGTATTTATAATACCTCCGTTGCCTCCAAATTAAACCAGCCAGATTCCCGGATGAAGGAGTAGATTCATCTAAGATTCATCCTCGATAGCTCGTCCAAGCATGATAGGAATGGAAATCCAAGGATGCGTTCCCTCAGGTTTGTAAGAGCCGGGCATTGGCAGAAAAGGTGATATACAGTCTCCTCCTCTTCTTCATTATGACAGCTTCTACAGTAATCATTGTACCGTAGGCCCAATCTTCTAGCATGTGTCCCGATTAAACAGTGCCCTGTAATAAAGGAGACAATTAGCCTTATTTGCTCACGACGGTATTCTACAAGTAGATTCGTCCTGTTGGCATCATATACGGGCCAAGTCGACCTCGCTGTAGCACAGGAAGGTTCATTAGTCCACCTGTTTTGTGCAGTCTCATACAATTTCTGCTGAACAGCCATCTTGCATTTAACAAGGGAAATACCAGAAAAGGGGTCGATCGCCTCCTCACTCAACATCGCACCCCTTTTGGCCAGATCATCTGCTGTCATCTGTCCAGGGACCCATATAAGCGTTATCCTAGAATGTCTCGCTATCTCATCTAGAGATACCCGGCATTCCTCGGTTAACCTTGATGTCGTAAAGACACCCGCTATTCCGTTAACGGCAGCCTTGCTGTCAGTAAATATACATATATCACCAGATATTCGATAATACCTCAGCCAGTTGGATGCGCGTTTAATGGCAGTAATTTCCGCCATTGGATATATGAAATTATTAAAGCAAAGTCAGCAATCTCTTTTTATACCTTTCGCCATGAATGGCTGAGATATTAGGAAACAACTGGGAAAACCTCGATTTTTGGCCTTTTTTTTATCTATATCTGGATAACTGAGTCACTAATATAGACAATATGGATATCAAATAATAGATATTTCAAAGTCATTGCAACGATGTAATTTTCTTTTGTCGCAAATTCTTTTTTGAAAAAAAAATGGGAAAAACTTTTTTTAAAAAAATTAAAAAACTAATTTAAAAAAAAATATTTTTAAGTATAATTAGGTGATAAGATATAAGATTCGGCACAGCCGAATATAGCTCTCTTACTTATTTTTTAGTGAACTTTTCTAATTTAATGAATTCTTGAGATCAGTCAAATATGTCAATCCCAAATACGATTTTAACAAATAGATATTAACCAATGTTCATTCGAAGATTGTTACATTTCTATTAAAAATTTAACAATATTTAAAAAAATAGCAGACTGTTTGCCTTCGAATTTGAATTTTTTCCTAATTTATATTAAGCACCTAATTTTGTAAATCACGTCACCTAAGTGATATTTATATGGATAGCAAAAACAAAATTTAAAAAATTTGTTTTTGTTTTATATACAAAATTTTAAAATTATTTTTGAAATTGCTAGTGTATACTGAAACCAATAACAAATCGCACGGTTTTCAGAACATTTTTTTAAAACCTTAATGTTAATTTAGTTCAAACTTGATTCATATCTTCATACATATAATTAAATGATATAAATATAAATTATAGTAAAATATAATAAATATGAATACATTTAGCGATACTAGATTTGTTATTTATCAACTAAAATAGAGGATATAGCTACTTTCCTTCATATAAACGTACATATTTATTTTCAGTCGGTTTTGAAATCTGAACAATACCAAAAATGATTGAAGACATACATTGACAATATACTTATTTTGGATATAATTGGAATTTAAAATTACACATGAATTACACATTCATTCAATTACACATGGGCTACACATCCAAGTTGAAATTACACACAATATGTGTAATTACACATGAAGTGGCAACACTGATATACATACACACGCACACACAATTGTTTACTCTTAAATACAACGGCTGAATAACAATACTCATACTCTCTTCAATCTGCTCCTAATATAACTGTGAAAGAAGAAAAAGAAAACAACGAAAACATGCACAGTGGGTTATATCAATAAAAAATTTGGTGAAAATTTAAAAATACACAATTATCAATAAATTACTGATAAATGAATAATAATTACTGGTATTAAAGAATATTAAACGAATTAATTGTTCTCAATAAATACAGCAAGTAATTTAAACTCAATAAATAAAAATATAAAAAAATTACATAGCAGTAAAAAATATATGAGCAGTGAAAGGGAGTCAGAATTAAGAGAAACTAATAAATTAGTTAAAGCTAAGCGGTTGGTTTAAGCTAAACGAAAAATAAAAGAAATTATTTGCAATTATTTAGAATTAATTTGATCAATAAAAATTCAACAGCCAAATCTCTTTGGAAAAATTTTTAAAATTAAATAAAAGTGAATCTCTTTCAGAGTGGCAATTTAAAAGCACAGTGAAAAAAAAAAAGAAATTAACAAATTAAAATTTGTGCACATTTAAGCAATTCCTTGCAAATAACTTTATAATATTTTTGGCAAATTAATAAATTTTGAAAATAAAGCAATTGCTTGCTTCTCAGTACAGTGAGTGAAAAAATTTATGAAAATTTTTGGTAATTTACAAAATTCAAATACAGTGACTAGAAAAAGTTACGAAAAATTTTTGGCAATTTACAAAATTTAAAATTAAAGCAATGCTTGCTTTTAAAAATACAGTGAGCAAGAAAATTTATCAAAAAAAAAAAATATTTTTTTTTGCAATTTACAAATTTTAAAATTAAAGCAATTGCTTGCTTCTAAATACAGTGCGGAAAAATTTATCAAATTTACGAAAATTTTTGGAAATTAATAAATTTTAAAAATAAAGCAATTACTTGCTTTTAAATACAGTGAGCGAAAATTTTTTACAAAATTTAAGAAAAGTTTGGCAATTTACAAAATTCAAATACAGTGACTAGAAAAAGTTTCGAAAAATTTTTGGCAATTTACAAAATTTAAAATTAAAGCAATTGCTTGCTTTTAAAAAAAAACAGTGAGCGAGAAAATTTATCAAAATTAAAAAAAATACACTGAACAAAAAAAAAAAAATTTTCGAAAATTTTTGGCAATTAAGAAAAAAAAAAAATTTTTTAATACAGTGAAAAAATTTTTTTTGGCAATTAATACATAATAAAGAAAATACTAAGCAATCTCTTGTTTTTAATACAACAAAACATTTTTTATGAAAATTTACAAAAAGCCTATACAAAGTTTTGAAGGTCAAGCAATTTCTTGCTTTCATAATATTTAATAATTCAAAATTTTTAAAATAAAGAAAGTTACGACTTTACAATAAGTCAATTAAATCACACATAAAACAAAAATTTTGAAAAATACTGTTTTTTGACAAAACAAAATCCGAAATCTTGTAATTTTCATAAAAAATTGTTTGTCTATTACTAAGACAGTTTATTGCTGCAAATTTATTACTTATATTCCACATAATCTATATTGAAAAACATATTCGGAAGTAACTTCTTGTTCCGTTTATATAAACATTTTTTCTTCGAAATTAATTTTGCGGTCATCTTTAAAGAAAACCTTTTCTTTAAAGTCATTTTTTGCTTTACAACTAAGCAAAAAATATTTTTTTTTTTACACTTTCTTACTTTTAACTCACATTTTACAAAACAGCTATTTACTTGCGTCCTTTATGAAACGTCTACTTAATTGCGTTAGTAAAGTTTAGACATCCATTTACTATCACGTAGTACAATTATACAGTTCACTTTTTATACTCAAAATTATTACAATTACTAAAAAAAAGGGAAAATCCGTAACAAAGGATTTCTATTCTCTACAAAGTGTCCGAATTACAAAGGATTTACTTTTAAAAATTATTGAAATTCGAATTACAAAGAATTCAATATTAATCAGTGAATTTCCGATTCACATAAATACAAAGTGCTTTCACGTAGCAAATAATTTGATTATCAGTCTCAATTGGTCGACATCCCAATTAAATCTATTTTGAAATTCGAATTACAAAGAATTCAATAGTACTCAGTGAATTTCCGATTCACATAAATACAAAGTGCTTTGACGAAGCAAATCATTTGGTTATAAATCTCAATTGGTCTACATCCCAATTAAATATATTTGAAATTTGAATTACAAAGAATTCAACCTTACCCAGTGAATTTCCGATTCACATAAATAAAAGGTGCTTTTACGAAGCTAATAATTTAATTACAAATCCATTTTGATTAAGTAAAACTTTAAAACTTAATCGTAAAAATGGAAAACCTTCAAAATCGATTTGCATTTGATGCAAAAACCCTCATCTCACTTTGTAAGAAAAATGCCGATCAAGATCTCTCGAATCAAGCAGATGCTCTTTTAGACATCAGAATGAAAGATATTGATTCGCGCTGGGAAAAAGTAGAAAAATCTTACGAAGAACTGATGCTTTCCGAGCTAAGTGAAGAGATTAAAGCTACTGCCCAAGAGCAATACGACTCGTGTGTTGATATATATTATTTAACAATATCGAAAATCCTAAATCTGGTAAAACCAACGAAAATTAATATCGAAGCGCGTGAAAGTATAGGCCCAACATTTCCTAATCCCCCTAATAGTAACTTCAATTCTGGACTGAAGCTTCCACCATGTGACACTCAAATTTTCTCTGGAGGTTATGAGGACTGGCCTGCATTTCGTGATATGTTCACGGCAGTTTACATCAATCACCCAAGGCTCACAAACGCTGAAAAACTCTATCATCTTAGAAACAAAACAACTGATACTGCTGGGGCAATTGTAAAAAGGTTCACACTTACCGACGACAATTTCGAACTAGCCTGGAACGCTCTGAAGTTGCGATACGAAAACGTTCGTGTACTGGTGGATAACCAAATTAGGAATCTTTTCAACATTCCCGCAGCCGTAAAAGAGGACAGCGAGTCTTTACAAAGGATCCACAGCTCCGTAACTGATAGCTTAGCAATGCTCAAAGGTTTAGGCGTTTCAACAGATGGTTGGGATCCAATGTTAGTTAACTTAGTTTACTCGAAATTACCCCACGAAACTTTAGCGCATTGGGAGCAATCTTTAAATGCCAATAGGAAATTACCACCTTGGTCAGATTTAAGTGATTTTCTCTTAAAAAGATGTGAAGTGGTAGAAAGAATTTCTACTATAAAGATTACGAAATCTCCTTCTCTCAACAATAGTGATTCTCAATCACCGATTCAGATGTACGCATCTCAGGAAAAAATCAATTTAAAGTGCAAAATTTGTGAAAAAGACCACAATTTAAGAGTGTGTCCTCAATTTAGGAAACTTTCTATTCAAGAAAGAGTAGATTTCATATTCAAAAATCAATTTTGCAACAATTGCCTTTCACCATCCCACACTAAAAAACATTGCACAAGCAAAAATACTTGTCTAAATTGTAACAAACAACATCATACATTGCTTCACATGCGTGCATTTAATCCTTTTCGGAAAAATAATAACGATCAGTTTAAAAATGGTCAAACGAATCCGGATAATAAGTCTGATCCCAAAAACTCAAATAGTCGCTCTTATGATTTAAATGAGGCGGATCAAAGACCGTCCACTTCGCAGGCAATTAAACCTAAAATTAACGCAAATTATGCTACAGACAGCACAAATATTTTATTACGAACTGCATTAGTTCAGATTGAATCCAGAGGGGAACTGTTCACAATCCGTGCGCTGATAGATCCCGGTTCAGAAAGAACTTTTCTCTCGGAAAAAATTCAAAAACGACTCAACTTACCATCAAGAAAATCTTATTCTGAAATTGTCGGAATTGGAGGCCAATGTCAAACAGTAGAAAAAGAATGTGACATAGTCCTGGTATCAAAAATAAAAAATTTCAGATTTTCGGTAACAGCCATTGTGCTACCAAAAGTAACGAACCAAATTCCCTCCACCTCATTTGATGTTACAAGTACAGCTAATCTTTCTGATCTTGATCTAGCCGATCCTCACTTTAACATATCGTCACCTATCGACTTAGTTCTGGGAAATGACAGCGAACGCTTTATAAATCTGGATGGAATTAGAAGAGATGTGTGTGGTTCGGCCACAGCATACAAAACAGTATTTGGATGGGTTCTCAGTGGTTCGGTTCAAACAAAACCTATATTTTCGTTTTCAACAAGTGTCAAATCAGCAGAAGATAATAATTTAGATAAATTGATCCGGAAATTCTGGGAGCAGGAAGAGATACCGTCAGCCCGTCCAATCTCCTCTGAAGATGAATATTGCGAACAACTCTACAGCCAAACGACGAAACGGTTACCTAATGGTCGTTATATGGTCAGATTGCCATTCCGACAAGATTTTCCAGAGACTAGATTCCTTGGCCCATCAAGATTTGTCACTCTAAGTCAATACGTTCGGCTGGAGCAAACTTTAACAAAAGACCCTCTACTACAGAATCAATATAATGAAGTACTCAAAGAATATATTACCTTAGATCACATGGAAGAAACAACGTCAAAGGAATTCTTTTCAAATGAGAAATGCGACTCTTTTTACCTCCCACATCATGCAGTAGTTCGTCCCGAAAGCAAAACGACCAAAGTTAGAGTAGTGTTCAATGCGTCCCGTAGAACAAAATCTGGGTTTTCACTAAACGATGTTTTATACACAGGTCCCACACTGCAAGCAGATCTAATGACAGTAATAATAAATTGGCGGTTTTATAAATTTGTATTTAATGGTGACATACAAAAAATGTATCGTCAAATATTAATAGATCCAATAGACAGACCATTCCAGCGAATACTTTTCCAAAAGTCCCCCCGGGAGGCTGTCAAAGATTACCAAATGAAAACTGTTACATTTGGAGTCAATTGTGCACCGTTCCTTGCCATTAGAACTTTACTTCAATTGGCCTCAGATTCTCAAGATCAGTTCCCAAAAGCAGCAGTAATACTGCAAAAAGAAACTTATGTCGATGACATTCTTACTGGAGGTCATTCGATAGAAAGCGCATTAGAATCACAAGCTCAACTTATAAAAACGCTAGAATCCGCTGGTCTTTTACTCAAAAAGATCACTACAAACAACTCCCAGTTGTTAACTTCTTTCCCCAAAGAAGATTTATATGATTCAGACTTTCTTAAATTCCACGACGCTAGTACAATGAAAGCTCTCGGCATTCGTTGGAACGCATTAACTGATTCCTTCAGTTATTATTTTGAGCCTATCCCTCAGGCATCACAAATAACAAAAAGAAAAATCGTATCATCCGTTGCCAAGTTGTTTGACCCCGCTGGCTGGATCTCTCCAGTAGTTGTCAAAGGGAAAATTCTAATTCAACAGCTTTGGCTAGAAAAGATTGATTGGGACGATTTGGTAAGTCCAGAGTCTCTCCGAACCTGGAATGAAATTATAAATGATTTACAAAAAATTCAAGAACTCCAAATTCCTCGTTGGATTCAGTTCACTCCCGTGGACAACATTCAAATACATGGGTTCTGTGATGCCTCTAAATTAGTACATCATACCATCACGTCACTTAACCTGTCTAATGCCGAAATAATTCTATGGTGTGATTCATCAATTGTCTTAGGATGGCTCGCAAAACCACCAGCTACTTGGAAAGAAATTTATGTGGCTAATCGTATTGGACAAATTCATACGCTACTTCCAAATGCAAAATGGCGTCATGTACCAACACACTGTAATCCTGCTGACCTAGGCTCAAGAGGTTGCAGACCTCAGGATCTCATCGGTAACACTCTTTGGTGGCATGGGCCTGCTTGGCTAATAAATCCAAAAACTGAATGGCCACGGAATAACCCATTAAATTCGTTTAAATCTTATGAAAAAGTTCCAATAATGTTATAGAAAAAGGAAACTTACAGGTTCCCACCAGTAGTTTTCATATTTCTCTTCTCCCTGAAGATATACTTAAAAGATTCTCATCTTATACTAGAGCTTTAAGAGTTTTAGCCTACGTCTTTCGATATATAAGACGATTTAAAAGTTCGTTCGCAAATCCAAATTTTCCTTTACAATATCATAATACTGAACTTGGTCAAGAAGAAATTATATCAGTCAAATCCAGACTAATAATGCTTGCTCAGAAAAAGTGCTATCAGATAGAATATGATGCTCTTTTAAAATCCGAGCCAATTCCAAAAAATTCTTCCTTATTCACACTCAATCCATTACTAGACCAAGAAGGTATTTTAAGAGTTAATGGTCGATTAGCCAACTCCTCACTACCCTTTAAGGAACGATTCCCAATAATATTACCACGAGATTCCCGACTTTGCGAATTATATCTATTACATTTACACGAATTTCTAGCTCATGGTGAATGCAGTCTAATGTGTCGCATGATACAAACGGAATTCTATATCTCTCGTCTAAAACTTCGGGTAAAAAAGGTAATCAGATACTGTAAGACATGCATCATATATAAAAAACAAGCTTGCTCACAAATCATGGCAGCTCTTCCTACTGATCGCTGTACATATTCGTTCCCTTTTAATATTACAGGCATTGACTTCGCAGGTCCCTTCGAACTAAAAAGTTCCACTCTCAGAAGAGCAGCTACTGTAAAAGGCTATGTCTGCGTTTTTGTATGCTTTGCCACAAAAGCAATCCATTTGGAACCTTGCTCAAGCCTGTCGACTCCAGCTTTCCAAGCAACATTTTCTCGTTTTATAGGACGAAGAGGTCTTCCACAGAGAGTAGTTTCCGATAACGGACGCAACTTCGTTGGCGCAAACCGAGCTCTACGTCGAGAATTCACCACATTCATCAACACCACTTCCCAAGATATAGCGCAGAAGTACATTTCCCATGGCTTTGACTGGTCGTTTATTCCCCCACAGGCTCCTCACATGGGAGGCCTCTGGGAAGCGGCAGTTAAGAGTTTTAAATTCCACTTAAAACGAGTGGCAGGAGCATATCGCTTCAATTTTGAAGAGTTCACAACTTTATTAGCAAGAATTGAAGGAGTATTAAATTCTAGACCGATTTCCTCTTTATCTGAGGACCCTAGCGATCTAACTGCCTTAACCCCCGGACATTTTCTTCGAGGTGGTCCAATTATGTCTTTCCCTGAACAAACAAATGATAATTTATCTCTAATTAACCGATGGGAAAAACTCAAAGCTATCCATCACAAACTTTCCCTACAATGGAATGAAGAATATTTGAAAACGTTATAAATGGAAGTTTTCCACTCCCAATTTAAAATTAGGCGACTTTGTGGTAGTAATGGATGATCTTTTGCCCCCTTGCGAGTGGCGTCTCGGACGCATTGAAAGAGTTCATAGTGGGTCAGATCATCACGTACGGGTAGTAGACGTTCGGACACAAAATGGGACTATAACTCGTGCCATAACAAAATTATGCTACTTGCCCTATAATAATTCATAAACCACTTAATATTTCTCATAATTATTTGGTTGGCGGCAAGTAGAAATTAAAATGTAAAATTAATCTTACATACAAATTTTCCCAAATATCTCTCATATGTTTCAGATATATATCCATTTATCAATTTGCCATAGTCCACCTCACTTATATTTATTTTATTTCCAGCATGCCAAATCAACGTCCACGCAACCCAGCAGTTCATCAATGCCAACTGTGCTACCGCTACCACTCCCTCCGGTTCTGTCGGAGCTTCCTAGCGATGGGGCCAACTCAGAGAAGTCAGGTGGCACGCATTCTTAGGTACTGCGTCAACTGTTTGGCCCGGACTCATGTCGTAGCTGAGTGTGACAGTAGTGACACCTGTCTTTACTGCCAAGAACTGCACCATACTCTGCTACATCCGAATAGACGCAGTCGCACAGTACACGAACGCCTGGGAGAACGGCCTAGCAACAATGACACACCCATCCGAAGTAGGATGTCCGTAGTGCGTGCCACCACCATACGTAGAGTACGCTCCAACACTCCGGGCCACACCGCAAGAAACGTCAACAACTGCACCCGACGCCGCCATACCAACACCACCAACATCAGACACAACACCATCCGCCGCCGCAATCGCAACATCAACCGCAACAACAATCGCAACCCCAGTCGCAACATCAACCACAACAACATCCGCAATCACATCCACACCCAACCACAGGCTCCAAATCAACGTATCCTTTCAGAGGCAATCCGTTCATTAGCCGTGGTCCTATGCGCTTCATCCTCCAAAAACTAATTTGCACAAGTGCAACGAGGGGCGCCATGTATAAATTAGCAAAATGTATTTTTTATTGAATTTTGTTTTTCTTAATAATGAATTGTTTTCTTAATAATGAATTGTATTTAGTATTGAATTTAATTATATAAAATGAATTGTATGAAATATTATAATTAGTTATAAGCTTGAATTCTGTTTCTTTATTTTCTTTTAATGAAAATCGCAATATATTTAATGAATTGTCAACACAGAATTAACATTGTATAAAAAATCTATGCTAAACTTAACGAAAAAGAATTAACCGTTATAACGTTGTGAAAAAAAGCCTTCAAGGCATAAAACATAAAATAATAAAATTAAGTTTCAACACATCATCCAAAGGGTAAGCATCTCTTGCTACAATAAATAAAATCTCTTTTATTTTAAAAACTAATTCCTTTTGGTTTTTTATTTTCTCATTTTTCCCTTTTTCTCAAGCAACAAATCCTCATCAACTTATAATTTCTCATTGCTGAGAAATTATAAGTTGCAAAAATATTTATTTAAATAAATAAATATTTATTAAACAAATTCCCTACATTTGTACAATAATAATAATAATAATAATAATAATAATAATAATAATAATAATAATAATAATAATAATAATAATAATAATAATAATAATAATAATAATAATAATAATAATAATAATAATAATAATAATAATAATAATAATAATAATAATAATAATAATAATAATAATAATAATAATAATAATAATAATAATAATAATAATAATAATAATAATAATAATAATAATAATAATAATAATAATAATAATAATAATAATAATAATAATAATAATAATAATAATAATAATAATAATAATAATAATAATAATAATAATAATAATAATAATAATAATAATAATAATAATAATAATAATAATAATAATAATAATAATAATAATAATAATAATAATAATAATAATAATAATAATAATAATAATAATAATAATAATAATAATAATAATAATAATAATAATAATAATAATAATAATAATAATAATAATAATAATAATAATAATAATAATAATAATAATAATAATAATAATAATAATAATAATAATAATAATAATAATAATAATAATAATAATAATAATAATAATAATAATAATAATAATAATAATAATAATAATAATAATAATAATAATAATAATAATAATAATAATAATAATAATAATAATAATAATAATAATAATAATAATAATAATAATAATAATAATAATAATAATAATAATAATAATAATAATAATAATAATAATAATAATAATAATAATAATAATAATAATAATAATAATAATAATAATAATAATAATAATAATAATAATAATAATAATAATAATAATAATAATAATAATAATAATAATAATAATAATAATAATAATAATAATAATAATAATAATAATAATAATAATAATAATAATAATAATAATAATAATAATAATAATAATAATAATAATAATAATAATAATAATAATAATAATAATAATAATAATAATAATAATAATAATAATAATAATAATAATAATAATAATAATAATAATAATAATAATAATAATAATAATAATAATAATAATAATAATAATAATAATAATAATAATAATAATAATAATAATAATAATAATAATAATAATAATAATAATAATAATAATAATAATAATAATAATAATAATAATAATAATAATAATAATAATAATAATAATAATAATAATAATAATAATAATAATAATAATAATAATAATAATAATAATAATAATAATAATAATAATAATAATAATAATAATAATAATAATAATAATAATAATAATAATAATAATAATAATAATAATAATAATAATAATAATAATAATAATAATAATAATAATAATAATAATAATAATAATAATAATAATAATAATAATAATAATAATAATAATAATAATAATAATAATAATAATAATAATAATAATAATAATAATAATAATAATAATAATAATAATAATAATAATAATAATAATAATAATAATAATAATAATAATAATAATAATAATAATAATAATAATAATAATAATAATAATAATAATAATAATAATAATAATAATAATAATAATAATAATAATAATAATAATAATAATAATAATAATAATAATAATAATAATAATAATAATAATAATAATAATAATAATAATAATAATAATAATAATAATAATAATAATAATAATAATAATAATAATAATAATAATAATAATAATAATAATAATAATAATAATAATAATAATAATAATAATAATAATAATAATAATAATAATAATAATAATAATAATAATAATAATAATAATAATAATAATAATAATAATAATAATAATAATAATAATAATAATAATAATAATAATAATAATAATAATAATAATAATAATAATAATAATAATAATAATAATAATAATAATAATAATAATAATAATAATAATAATAATAATAATAATAATAATAATAATAATAATAATAATAATAATAATAATAATAATAATAATAATAATAATAATAATAATAATAATAATAATAATAATAATAATAATAATAATAATAATAATAATAATAATAATAATAATAATAATAATAATAATAATAATAATAATAATAATAATAATAATAATAATAATAATAATAATAATAATAATAATAATAATAATAATAATAATAATAATAATAATAATAATAATAATAATAATAATAATAATAATAATAATAATAATAATAATAATAATAATAATAATAATAATAATAATAATAATAATAATAATAATAATAATAATAATAATAATAATAATAATAATAATAATAATAATAATAATAATAATAATAATAATAATAATAATAATAATAATAATAATAATAATAATAATAATAATAATAATAATAATAATAATAATAATAATAATAATAATAATAATAATAATAATAATAATAATAATAATAATAATAATAATAATAATAATAATAATAATAATAATAATAATAATAATAATAATAATAATAATAATAATAATAATAATAATAATAATAATAATAATAATAATAATAATAATAATAATAATAATAATAATAATAATAATAATAATAATAATAATAATAATAATAATAATAATAATAATAATAATAATAATAATAATAATAATAATAATAATAATAATAATAATAATAATAATAATAATAATAATAATAATAATAATAATAATAATAATAATAATAATAATAATAATAATAATAATAATAATAATAATAATAATAATAATAATAATAATAATAATAATAATAATAATAATAATAATAATAATAATAATAATAATAATAATAATAATAATAATAATAATAATAATAATAATAATAATAATAATAATAATAATAATAATAATAATAATAATAATAATAATAATAATAATAATAATAATAATAATAATAATAATAATAATAATAATAATAATAATAATAATAATAATAATAATAATAATAATAATAATAATAATAATAATAATAATAATAATAATAATAATAATAATAATAATAATAATAATAATAATAATAATAATAATAATAATAATAATAATAATAATAATAATAATAATAATAATAATAATAATAATAATAATAATAATAATAATAATAATAATAATAATAATAATAATAATAATAATAATAATAATAATAATAATAATAATAATAATAATAATAATAATAATAATAATAATAATAATAATAATAATAATAATAATAATAATAATAATAATAATAATAATAATAATAATAATAATAATAATAATAATAATAATAATAATAATAATAATAATAATAATAATAATAATAATAATAATAATAATAATAATAATAATAATAATAATAATAATAATAATAATAATAATAATAATAATAATAATAATAATAATAATAATAATAATAATAATAATAATAATAATAATAATAATAATAATAATAATAATAATAATAATAATAATAATAATAATAATAATAATAATAATAATAATAATAATAATTGTATAAATTAGCAAAATGTATTGTTATATATTGAATTTTGTTTTTCTTAATAATGAATTGTATTTAGTATTGAATTTAATTATATAAAATGAATTGTATGAAATATTATAATTAGTTATAAGCTTGAATTCTGTTTCCTCTATTTTAATGAAAATCGCGATATATTTAATGAATTGTCAACACAGAATTAACATTGTATAAAAAATCTATGTTAAACTTAACGAAAAAGAATTAACCGTTATAACGTTGTGAAAAAAAGCCTTCAAGGCATAAAACATAAAATAATAAAATTAAGTTTCAACACATCATCCAAAGGGTAAGCATCTCTTGCTACAATAAAAAATCTCTTTTACTTAAAACTAATTCCATTGGTTTTTTTATTTCTCATTTTCCTTTTTTTCTCAAGCACCAAATCCTCATCAACTTATAATTTCTCATTGCTGAGAAATTATAAGTTGCAAAAATATTTATTTAAATAAATAAATATTTAATTAACACAAATTCCCTAATTTTGTACATGATCCTTCTCACCTCCAAAGGGGTTTTGAACCAGTTTTGCCTTGGAAGATATTGAAGTTGTTCCCAACAACGTTTTGCCGACGGAAAAACACGCAAGTAAAACAAAAGCTGAGCCAAATGAGCAGAAAAATTTATCAAAATTTAAAAAATTTTTTTTTTGGCAATTTACAAAATTTAAAATTAAAGCAATTGCTTGCTTTTAAAATTACAGTGAGCGGAAAAATTTAAAAAATTTTTTTTTTGGCAATTTACAAAATTTAAAATTAAAGCAATTGCTTGCTTTTAAAAAATACAGTGAGCGAGAAAACTTATCAAATTTTAAAATTTTTTTTGCCAATTAACAAATTTAAAAAATAAAGCAATTGCTTGCTTCTTAATATACCAAACGAAAAAAAAAAAAAATTTTAAAATTTACAAAAATTATGAAAATTTTGGAAATTCACAAAGTTTAAATACATACGGTGAAAAGAAAAATTTCAAAATTTGTTTTAATAAAAATAAAGCAATTGCTTGCTAATACACTGAACGAAAAAATTTACAAAATTTTCAAAATTTTTTTTTTTCAAATTTACGAAATTTGTTGGCAATTAATATTTTAAAAAGAAAAAACTAGCAATCTCTTGTTTTTAATACAACAAATAATTTTTTATGAAAATTTACAAAAACGTTATACAAAGTTTTGAAAATAAAGCAATTTCTTGCGTTTTACAAAAAATTAAAATATTTAATAACTCAAAATTTTTAAAATCAAGAAATTTACGTCTTTACAATAAGACAATTATTAAATCATACATAAAACAAAAATTTTGAAAAATACTGTTTTTGAACAAAACAAAACCCGAAATATTGTAATTTTCATAAAAAAAAATTGTTTGTCTATTACTAAGACAGTTTATTGCTGCAAATTTATTATTTATATTCCACATAATCTATATTGAAAAACATATTCGGAAGTAACTTCTTGTTCCGTTTATATAAACATTTTTTCTTCGAAATTTATTTTGCGGTCATCTTTAAAGAAAATCTTTTCTTTAAAGTCATTTTTTGCTTTACAACTAAGCAAAAAATATTTTTTTTTACACTTTCTTACTTTTAACTCACATTTTACAAAACAGCTATTTACTTGCGTCCTTTATGAAACGTCTACTTAATTGCGTTAGTAAAGTTTAGACATCCATTTACTATCACGTAGTACAATTATACAGTCCACTTTTTATACTCAAAATTATTACAATTATTAGAAAAAAGGGAAAATCCGTAACAAAGGATTTCTATTCTCTACAAAGTATCCGAATTACAAAGGATTTACTTTTAAAAATTATTGAAATTCGAATTACAAAGAATTCAATATTACTCAGTGAATTTCCGATTCACATAAATACAAAGTGCTTTCACGAAGCAAATAATTTGATTATCAGTCTCAATTGGTCGACATCCCAATTAAATCTATTTTGAAATTCGAATTACAAAGAATTCAATATTACTCAGTGAATTTCCGATTCACATAAATACAAAGTGCTTTTACGAAGCAAATCATTTGGTTATAAATCTCAATTGGTCTACATCCCAATTAAATATATTTGAAATTTGAATTACAAAGAATTCAACCTTACCCAGTGAATTTCCGATTCACATAAATAAAAGGTGCTTTTACGAAGCTAATAATTTAATTACAAATCCATTTTGATTAAGTAAAACTTTAAAACTTAATCGTAAAAATGGAAAACCTTCAAAATCGATTTGCATTTGATGCAAAAACCCTCATCTCACTTTGTAAGAAAAATGCCGATCAAGATCTCTCGAATCAAGCAGATGCTCTTTTAGACATCAGAATGAAAGATATTGATTCGCGCTGGGAAAAAGTAGAAAAATCTTACGAAGAACTGATGCTTTCCGAGCTAAGTGAAGAGATTAAAGCTACTGCCCAAGTGCAATACGACTCGTGTGTTGATATATATTATTTAACAATATCGAAAATCCTAAATCTGGTAAAACCAACGAAAATTAGTATCGAAGCGCGTGAAAGTATAGGCCCAACATTTCCTAATCCCCCTAATAGTAACTTCAATTCTGGACTGAAGCTTCCACCATGTGACACTCAAATTTTCTCTGGAGGTTATGAGGACTGGCCTGCATTTCGTGATATGTTCACGGCAGTTTACATCAATCACCCAAGGCTCACAAACGCTGAAAAACTCTATCATCTTAGAAACAAAACAACTGATACTGCTGGGGCAATTGTAAAAAGGTTCACACTTACCGACGACAATTTCGAATTAGCCTGGAACGCTCTGAAGTTGCGATACGAAAACGTTCGTGTACTGGTGGATAACCAAATTAGGAATCTTTTCAACATTCCCGCAGCCGTAAAAGAGGACAGCGAGTCTTTACAAAGGATCCACAGCTCCGTAACTGATAGCTTAGCAATGCTCAAAGGTTTAGGCGTTTCAACAGATGGTTGGGATCCAATGTTAGTTAACTTAGTTTACTCGAAATTACCTCACGAAACTTTAGCGCATTGGGAGCAATCTTTAAATGCCAGTAGAAAATTACCACCTTGGTCAGATTTAAGTGATTTTCTCTTAAAAAGATGTGAAGTGGTAGAAAGAATTTCTACTATAAAGATTACGAAATCTCCTTCTCTCAACAATAGTGATTCTCAATCACCGATTCAGATGTACGCATCTCAGGAAAAAATCAATTTAAAGTGCAAAATTTGTGAAAAAGACCACAATTTAAGAGTGTGTCCTCAATTTAGGAAACTTTCTATTCAAGAAAGAGTAGATTTCATATTCAAAAATCAATTTTGCAACAATTGCCTTTCACCATCCCACACTAAAAAACATTGCACAAGCAAGAATACTTGTCTAAATTGTAACAAACAACATCATACATTGCTTCACATGCGTGCATTTAATCCTTTTCGAAAAAATAATAACGATCAGTTTAAAAATGGTCAAACGAATCCGGACAATAAGTCTGATCCCAAAAACTCAAATAATCGCTCTTATGATTTAAATGAGGCGGATCAAAGACCGTCCACTTCGCAGGCAATTAAACCTAAAATTAACGCAAATTATGCTACAGACAGCACAAATATTTTATTACGAACTGCATTAGTTCAGATTGAATCCAGAGGGGAACTGTTCACAATCCGTGCGCTGATAGATCCCGGTTCAGAAAGAACTTTTCTCTCGGAAAAAATTCAAAAACGACTCAACTTACCATCAAGAAAATCTTATTCTGAAATTGTCGGAATTGGAGGCCAATGTCAGACAGCAGAAAAAGAATGTGACATAGTCTTGGTATCAAAAATAAAAAATGTCAGATTTTCGGTAACAGCCATTGTGCTACCAAAAGTAACGAACCAAATTCCCTCCACCTCATTTGATGTTACAAGTACAGCTAATCTTTCTGATTTGGATCTAGCCGATCCTCACTTTAACATATCGTCACCTATCGACTTAGTTCTGGGAAATGACAGCGAACGCTTTATAAATCTGGATGGAATTAGAAGAGATGTGTGTGGTTCGGCCACAGCATACAAAACAGTATTTGGATGGGTTCTCAGTGGTTCGGTTCAAACAAAACCTATATTTTCGTTTTCAACAAGTGTCAAATCAGCAGAAGATAATAATTTAGATAAATTGATCCGGAAATTCTGGGAGCAGGAAGAGATACCTTCAGCCCGTCCAATCTCCTCTGAAGATGAATATTGCGAACAATTCTACAGCCAAACGACGAAACGTTTACCAAATGGTCGTTATATGGTCAGATTGCCATTCCGACAAGATTTTCCAGAGACTAGATTCCTTGGCCCATCAAGATTTGTCGCTCTAAGTCAATACGTTCGGCTGGAGCAAACTTTAACAAAAGACCCTCTACTCCAGAAGCAATATAATGAAGTACTCAAAGAATATATTACCTTAGATCACATGGAAGAAACAACGTCAAAGGAATTCTTTTCAAATGAGAAATGCGACTCTTTTTACCTCCCACATCATGCAGTAGTTCGTCCCGAAAGCAAAACGACCAAGGTTAGAGTAGTGTTCAATGCGTCCCGTAGAACAAAATCTGGGTTTTCACTAAACGATGTTTTATACACAGGTCCCACACTGCAAGCAGATTTAATGACAGTAATAATAAATTGGCGGTTTTATAAATTTGTATTTAATGGTGACATACAAAAAATGTATCGTCAAATATTAATAGATCCAATAGACAGACCATTCCAGCGAATACTTTTCCAAAAGTCCCCCCGGGAGGCTGTCAAAGATTACCAAATGAAAACTGTTACATTTGGAGTCAATTGTGCACCGTTCCTTGCCATTAGAACTTTACTTCAATTGGCCTCAGATTCTCAAGATCAGTTCCCAAAAGCAGCAGTAATACTGCAGAAAGAAACATATGTCGATGACATTCTTACTGGAGGTCATTCGATAGAAAGCGCATTAGAATCACAAGCTCAACTTATAAAAACGCTAGAATCCGCTGGTCTTTTACTCAAAAAGATCACTGCAAACAACTCCCAGTTGTTAACTTCTTTTCCCAAAGAAGACTTATACGATTCAGACTTTCTTAAATTCCACGACGCTAGTACAATGAAAGCTCTCGGCATTCGTTGGAACGCATTAACTGATTCCTTCAGTTATTATTTTGAGCCTATCCCTCAGGCATCACAAATAACAAAAAGAAAAATCGTATCATCCGTTGCCAAGTTGTTTGACCCGGCTGGCTGGATCTCTCCAGTAGTTGTCAAAGGAAAAATTCTAATTCAACAACTTTGGCTAGAAAAAATTGATTGGGACGATTTGGTAAGTCCAGATTCTCTCCGAATCTGGAATGAAATTATAACTGATTTACAAAAAATTCAAGAAATCCAAATTCCTCGTTGGATTCAGTTCACTCCCGTGGACAATATTCAAATACATGGGTTCTGTGATGCCTCCAAATTAGCCTATTGTGCTGCCATATACATACGAATAGAAACGTCTTCCTCAGTAGTGTTCTCCAATTTGTTAGTAGCCAAAACTAAAGTAGCGCCATTAGCCTCAATCACTCTACCTAGACTGGAACTGTCTGGCAGCGTTATGCTCGCAAAACTAGTACATCATACCATCACATCACTTAACCTGTCTAATACCGAAATAATTCTATGGTGTGATTCATCAATTGTCTTAGGATGGCTAGCAAAACCACCAGCTACTTGGAAAGAAATTTATGTGGCTAATCGTATTGGACAAATTCATACGCTACTTCCAAATGCAAAATGGCGTCATGTACCAACACACTGTAATCCTGCTGACCTAGGCTCAAGAGGTTGCAGACCTCAGGATCTCATCGGTAACACTCTTTGGTGGCATGGCCCTGCTTGGCTAATAAATCCAAAAACTGAATGGCCACGGAATAACCCATTAAATTCGTTTAAATCTTATGAAAAAAGTTCCAATAATGTTATAGAAAAAGAAAACTTACAGGTTCCCACCAGTAGTTTTCATATTTCTCTTCTCCCTGAAGATATACTTAAAAGATTCTCATCTTATACTAGAGCTTTAAGAGTTTTAGCCTACGTCTTTCGATATATAAGACGATTTAAAAGTTCGTTCGCAAATCCAAATTTTCCTTTACAATACCATAATACTGAACTTGGTCAAGAAGAAATTAAATCAGTCAAATCCAGACTAATAATGCTTGCTCAGAAAAGGTGCTATCAGATGGAATATGATGCTCTTTTAAAATCCGAGCCAATTGCAAAAAATTCTTCCTTATTCACACTCAATCCATTACTAGACCAAGAAGGTATTTTAAGAGTTAATGGTCGATTGGCCAACTCCTCACTACCCTTTAAGGAACGATTCCCAATAATATTACCACGAGATTCCCGACTTTGCGAATTATATCTATTACATTTACACGAATTTCTAGCTCATGGTGAATGCAGTCTAATGTGTCGCATGATACAAACGGAATTCTATATCTCTCGTCTAAAACTTCGGGTAAAAAAGGTAATCAGATACTGTAAAACATGCATCATATATAAAAAACAAGCTTGCTCACAAATCATGGCAGCTCTTCCTCCTGATCGCTGTACATACTCGTTCCCTTTTAATATTACAGGCATTGACTTCGCAGGTCCCTTCGAACTAAAAAGTTCCACTCTCAGAAGAGCAGCTACTGTAAAAGGTTATGTCTGCGTTTTTGTATGCTTTGCCACAAAAGCAATCCATTTGGAACCTTGCTCAAGCCTGTCGACTCCAGCTTTCCAAGCAACATTTTCTCGTTTTATAGGACGAAGAGGTCTTCCACAGAGAGTAGTTTCCGATAACGGTCGCAACTTCGTTGGCGCAAACCGAGCTCTACGTCGAGAATTCACCACATTTATCAACACTACTTCCCAAGATATAGCGCAGAAGTACATTTCCCATGGCTTTGACTGGTCGTTTATTCCACCACAGGCTCCTCACATGGGAGGCCTCTGGGAAGCGGCAGTTAAGAGTTTTAAATTCCACTTAAAACGAGTGGCAGGAGCATATCGCTTCAATTTTGAAGAGTTCACAACTTTATTAGCAAGAATTGAAGGAGTATTAAATTCTAGACCGATTTCCTCTTTATCTGAGGACCCTAGCGATCTAACTGCCTTAACCCCCGGACATTTTCTGCGAGGTGGTCCAATTATGTCTTTCCCTGAACAAACAAATGATAATTTATCTCTAATTAACCGATGGGAAAAACTCAAAGCTATCCATCACAAACTTTCCCTACAATGGAAAGAAGAATATTTGAAATCAATGCATAAACGTTATAAATGGAAGTTTTCCACTCCCAATTTAAAAGTAGGCGACTTTGTGGTAGTAATGGATGATCTTTTGCCCCCTTGCGAGTGGCGTCTCGGACGCATTGAAAAAGTTCATAGTGGGTCAGATCATCACGTACGGGTAGTAGACGTTCGGACACAAAATGGGACTATAACTCGTGCCATAACAAAATTATGCTACTTGCCCTATAATAATTCATAAACCACTTAATATTTCTCATAATTATTTGGTTGGCGGCAAGTAGAAATTAAAATGTAAAATTAATCTTACATACAATTTTTCCCAAATATCTCTCATATGTTTCAGATATATATCCATTTATCAACGTTCCATAGTCCACCTCACTTATATTTATTTTATTTCCAGCATGCCAAATCAACGTCCACGCAACCCAGCAGTTCATCAATGCCAACTGTGCTACCGCTACCACTCCCTCCGATTCTGTCGGAGCTTCCTAGCGATGGGGCCAACTCAGAGAAGTCAGGTGGCACGCAGTCTTAGGTACTGCGTCAACTGTTTGGCCCGGACTCATGTCGTAGCTGAGTGTGACAGTAGTGACACCTGTCTTTACTGCCAAGAACTGCACCATACTCTGCTACATCCAAATAGACGCAGTCGCACGGTGCACGAACGCCTGGGAGAACGGCCTAGCAACAATGGCTCACCCATCCGAAGTAGGATGTCCGTAGTGCGTGCAACAACAATACGTAGAGTACGCTCCAACACTCCGGGCCACACCGCAAGAAACGGCAACAACTGCACCCGACGCCGCCATACCAACACCACCAACATCAGAAACAACACCATCCGCCGCCGCAATCGCAACATCAACCGCAACAACAATCGCAACCGCAACACCAGTCGCAACATCAACCACAACAACATCCGCAATCACATCCACACCCAACCACCGGCTCCAAATCAACGCATCCTTTCCGAGGCAATCCGTTCATTAGCCGTGGTCCTATGCGCTTCATCCTCCAAAAACTAATTTGCACAAGTGCAACGAGGGGCGCCATGTATAAATTAGCAAAATGTATTGTTATATATTGAATTTTGTTTTTCTTAATAATGAATTGTATTTAAGGAGTGAGATCGAAAAATTCTTAACACACGTTTTTCATTACATTTTTTAACCCAAGTATTATTTGAATTTTTTTTTGATCAAGTTACCTTTGAAAAACATGTCAGTTATTATGTGTAATGTCAATTATATTAATTTTTTTGTTAATCTGATTAAAATGAGTGACCAGAAAAAAGTGCGTACTGAAATTATTAAATATTTTCAACAAAACCCAACTTGGTCTTACAAAAAGTTGGCCAAGCATACAAAGGTCTGCCGTCAAACTGTTTCCAATGTTATTAAACAGTACCGGGAGAACTTGTCAGTTGATAGAAAACCTGGTTCAGGTAGAAGGAATGGTCCACATGATGTTTCTAAAGCCAAAAAAATAGAACGCATTTTCAAAAGAGCTCCCAACACATCCGGTAGGAAAGCAGCCCGGTTAGCTCAGTGCTCGGACTATTTGGTACGAAAAGTTAAAGCTAATGCAGGTTTAAAAACATACAAGGCTCAAAAAGTTCCTGACAGGAACGCTACTAAAAATTTAGAGGCCAAAAACAGAGCACGGAAATTGAAGTCAAGTTTTATAAAAAAATATTCTTGCTGCATAATGGATGACGAAACGTATGTTCTGGCAGATTTTTCGCAACTTCCAGGTCAAAAATTTTATGTTGCTGATGCTCGAGGGAATGTTGAAGAAAAGTTTAGGACCCAAAAGCAGACAAAATTTCCCAGAAAGTTCTTGGTATGACAAGCAATATGCAGTTGCGGCAAAAGAAGCCACTCATTTGTTACAACGGGCTCTATAAATACCGAAATTTACATCAAGGAATGTTTACAAAAAAGGCTGCTTCCATTCATAAGACTTCATAATGTGTCCACTTATTTTTGGCCTGACTTGGCATCCTGTCACTATGGCAAACAAGCCCTTGAGTGGTACAAGAACAATAATGTGGTATTTGTACCAAGAGAGGCAAATCCTCCAAACTGCCCGGAGCTAAGGCCAGTGGAGAGATATTGGGCTCTTGTTAAAAGAGAATTGAAGAGTACAAAAAAGGTGTCCAAAAGTGTGGTAGATTTTAAACGGAGATGGACTACATGTTCGAGCAAAGTGACAGAAAGCACTATAAAAACGTTAATGGAAGGGTTTCCGAAAAAGGTTCAAAATTTCATCACTAGTGATTAAAACTATAAAAATAATTTTTTTTGTAAATTGTAATAATAATTTCAATCAAATAAAAAAAAAATTAAAGCTGTAAGTTTAGTGGTTTCTTTTTTATAAACATATATGTATGTTAAGAATTTTTCGATCTCACTCCTTAGTATTGAATTTAATTATATAAAATGAATTGTATGAAATATTATAATTAGTTATAAGCTTGAATTCTGTTTCCTCTATTTTAATGAAAATCGCGATATATTTAATGAATTGTCAACACAGAATTAACATTGTATAAAAAATCTATGTTAAACTTAACGAAAAAGAATTAACCGTTATAACGTTGTGAAAAAAAGCCTTCAAGGCATAAAACATAAAATAATAAAATTAAGTTTCAACACATCATCCAAAGGGTAAGCATCTCTTGCTACAATAAAAAATCTCTTTTACTTAAAACTAATTCCATTGGTTTTTTTATTTCTCATTTTCCTTTTTTTCTCAAGCACCAAATCCTCATCAACTTATAATTTCTCATTGCTGAGAAATTATAAGTTGCAAAAATATTTATTTAAATAAATAAATATTTAATTAACACAAATTCCCTAATTTTGTACAATAATAATAATAATAATAATAATAATAATAATAATAATAATAATAATAATAATAATAATAATAATAATAATAATAATAATAATAATAATAATAATAATAATAATAATAATAATAATAATAATAGTATTGTACAGTCAGTAACAAAACTGCTTATAAGACGCGCATCTGAATAACAATTTATTTCTGCAACAGAATCTTTTGTTACAGCTATGTTAGGAACTATGCTCATTGCAGGAGTACACAGTGGAGCACAATCGAAATTGTTTTGTAAATAAATCTGGCATTTCTAAACGGCATTTCAATTTTGAAATGCCTATAACTAGGAAATTATAAGAGACAGCGAGCCGAGCGCTTTCCAAAAATATAAAATTCTTTGAAATCGGATGGGAAACAAAAAAATGGCACGAGTTTAAAAATTATACATGTCGAAGGTACCGTACTTTGAGCCCCCATATCGCCGCCCCTGGAGCATTTGTAGGGCCCATTTTAATAACATAAACTCGAATACTCCTTGGCTACGACCAGCCGTTTAGAAATGCCAGATTTATTTCCCAAAAAATTCGATTCTGCCCCACTGTGGAGTATAAGGAATTATGTTAGGTATTATGTTCGATTTATCGTGAAACAATATTTCTAAAGCCATATAAAGAAATGTTTCACAATTCTTCTGAGATTATCAAGAAATATGATCGGTTAGAACCGTGTTTCAATTATTGATTAGTGTTGAAATTTGGCCAAGATATTTCGGCCGTTGAAATGTGGCACACATAAATTGCATTTGGACCACTCTAATACACATTAATAATACAAATAATTTACCATACAATGTTGATTGCTAATAATGATAATATGATTTAATAATATTAAGCATAACAATCATAAATATTTTGCAAATATTATAAAAAATACAAATGTACGTATACAGTGGATTTGGCATAATTCTATTGTATTACAATAGTATAGATTTTAAATAAAATTTATGTTAAAACTGATAAGAATTATTAATTTTAAACACTTTTGAGTGTTTAATTTTTCACTTAAAAATTTTAAGGGTGGTCGTGACAGTTGGAGGCTCGAAGGATTAAGAATAATTTTTTTTTAATATTCTTTGATGTTTCTTTTCATTAAATTATTCACTGGCGGTCAAATTAAATTCCAAAAAAGTCAAAATCTTCTGCAATTTGTTTGAAAGCCATATATTTGTTGGGGACACTTTTTATGCTTCACATTCAATATCTTTGGGAATAAACTAATTCCCAAACTTTCCAAATAATTGGCAGTTTTATAATAATTAAAAGATTAGTCTAAACAATTTGAAATAATTCCCAACAAAAGTGAAAAAATTCCCAATTTTTCGATAGCTTTTGGCATGAGGAAAAATATTTTTACTACGACATATCAAAAAAATCATATTCAGGCGCCCAAATTTCAGAAAAAGAAAAAAAACCTTAAAAATAAAAGTTGAGAAAATGTATTTTTTTAATTTTTCTGAAATTTGGGAGCCTCGAAAATGATTTTTTTTCATATTTTGTTCCTCATGCCAAAAGCTATCGAAAAATCGATGGCACAATGTCGATTTCGAAGTCGACTAACCCTATTAACCCTTATGTGTGTGACAGGGTACCTGGGTAACTTTTTGAAATTTAATTGCAATTTTCTATGTATGCAGAAGTCCTAGGCGTTTAAAACTTTCTGAGAGCTCATAACTTTTTGTTATATTTATTTTAATTTTTTTTGCATTTCATAATATGGAGCATTTGCATATATGTATAGCGCATTAATATGTAACTTCATAGGTTCTCTATGTGGTACCCGAGTACCCTGTCACCCTGTTAAAGGTGTTTTTTTTTTGTCACACACATAAGGGTTAAACAGTGATACAAACATGAACAAACATAAGATGCAGTGGTTCTCATGTAACAAATCTGTTTTGTTGGAGTCTATAGAGTTCGAAAACACTTTTCTTCTTCACTTCGTTGAGTATTTTTTTTATTATTTAAATAAGTAATAGTATTGTTTGAATTTCAACTTCAATGTATGTTCTTTTGAAACTGATTTTAAAATGAAGAAAATGGAAATTTGTTGATAAAATCTATGGATTTCAATAAAACATGAACTGATGTAGCATAGAGTTATTAGGTTTTTTTACAGAATCTAAGATAAAACAAGCAACTACTAATATTATGTATCGTGATTTTTATTCAATTACTATGTATTAAGAATTTAAAAACTGAACAACTTTTCACCGATTTAAACTTTCCTCATGAATTAATTTGATCTGATTTTACAATGTTCAAAACACAGTTAAGTATTTATACAATTTTAATAAATTGCTGTTATTGCTGTACACATTAAATATTTAAATTAGCGAGAATGTATAGAATACAAATACATACTTATAAATTGTATGGCCAGTATTGCATAAAATTTTATATACCACAAATAAATACCACTCAAGCAAAACAACCTTTTACAGAAACATGATAAATTTTCAAAGAAGACTAAATTTAAATTTACCTATACTTTTTTAAATGTATAATTGCCCTAGTAGGACAAAATGGATCCCAAATAGAAGAAGATAATTCGACAAAGATTATTCCAATAATCTAGGAATAAGAAATTATTCGGTCAATAATTGTCGATTAATCGAATATTCGAATAAATTTATTAAATTTAAACAAATCTATCTCAATGAAAAGACTTTCTACATTCATTTTCCAATCGACTTTGGATTATCACATCAATATCACATTATGAAACCTAATTTAAAAAGAAAACCCTGTGACTGATACTAAAGACTTAGGAATGGTTAAAGTTATATGATTTTCCATTTAAAAATAAACAATATGGATATAATTGATAATCTACTATTTAAGTCAAACGCATTAAATATTTACTGAAATGTTTATAGAAATTTAAAGGCCTGTTTCACGATGTCGAAAGAAAACTGATTCAAACACATTTGTATGAAAACTATTCGAAAGAATTTAAAAAACTGAATGTTTTTCAAACAAATTTTTTGACTCATTTTTCTTTCGACATCGTGGAACAGGCAGTAAAAATACATACTTTAAATTTCTAAACAATCATTTCTTAAATTGTTTTATTATTAATCACATCTATAATTTTTAAATTTTTATTCATTGAATGTTATATATTATACTCGTTATTCGATTAATATAAAACTCGAATAATTGACAACCCAAATTGTGGACCTTAACATAAAATCTTATTTGAATTTTTACTTGCGCTATGGACATATATTACGAGAATATATTTAGTTATAATGAAATCTATATAGAATATATAAGTGCATATTCGAAGATAAAATTTTTGATTGATACTTTTTTCAATAGTTGGTTCCGAAAGATTAAAATAAAAAAGAGCATTGAGTTGACAAAATCCTTATCTTAAATTTGATATTTAATATTGCCATAAATATTTAAAATTAAATATTATATTGTAAAATAATAATGCCTGAATTTTTTAAATCATCAAATGAAAATGAGTTTGCAGTCCTACCACATAGAGCCTGTGCTAAATATAGCGGCTTTTTCATCTAATATTCTTTTAATAAAGAATATATGTATTTATTTATTTACATATCTACATATTTACTTATCTACAAATATGTTTTTATGTAAATTTGTTTGTTATTACAATTATAATTTGCTTATACATATATTATTTAGTTTGTCATCCATGTATATATGTATATTTTTTTTAAAATAGAAATTAAATAATTAAAAATTCTCTAAACTTTTTAGCTTTATTTATCGAGTTTCTAACTAATTAATTATTTGATAACACATTAATAGATTTATATTTAGATTTGTTGTAATTGGATAATAAAAGAGAACATTGGCAGTTATTTTGTAATTTCGGTAAATATTTATGTAGTTTTATACTTTTTTTGTTTACTATATTAAACAGCATATTTAATAAATGCCATCTAATTATGACAACCAATTGTGATAAATTTTAATAATGAAATTATAATAAATTGTTTTTTTATTATCACCATACATATATGGGCTTTTCTTTTAAAATCTATGAAACCAACCATAATTGCTCATTATTTCTTAAAATATAAAAAAAATATTGAAACGAGACAATAAATAGTAAGACAAAAAAATCATTGGAAAATAGCCGAAATGCGCCAGATAGTATTTGATTTTAGCCCTATGATTTCTTGGGGTAAGTTTCTTAAATTTTTCAGTAGATTTCGTTTCTCCTATACGATTTTTTATTTTTTATTTATAGCTACCGAGCGAAGTCGGAACGGTCAGCTAGTTAATAATACATTAAACAAAATCATGAATAACATTTACTCAAATTTAAATAAATTAGTGTTTTGCCCATATTCGTATTATGTGGTCATCCTATTATTGTTCTGGCTCGGATCCAAAAACTCGGTATTGAGAAAAACGACAAAGAAGTTAACTTAAGTTTTCTTAAAATGTACATGACAAGTTTGTTTTTGTTTATATCATATATTTTATTATACACTCTGAACAAAACATTAAATTTGTATACCAAATAATCAAACGTTATTAAGCTTTTGTCAAATGGACATATAGCTTGTTTTATTATGTAAATATCTGATTTATGATTTCAAAATCAGAAAAATCATATCAAACAGACGTGCATTTTATTCGCTCCGCGATTTTATTAAAATTTTATTGTTTTTTAGTGCAAATAAAAATTTTAAAAATTAGCGATTGGACGCTTTGAAATTATATTTGTGTCTGGCGATAAATACAAAAATTTGCAAAAGCAATTTTGTTTAATAAAAAAGAAAAACAACTGGTTTAAAAAAAATAAAAAGTGTTAATTCCCTTTGTTTGTTTTAAAAGAGCACATGAATTCTCATGATGAGAGCAGGCTCAGTATGAACGGCAGAAATGCCTACATATTTCTTAACGGGGAGAGTGATCAAAACAAAAAAATAAATGACCCCAGCTACAACAAAAATTATTTAACCGCCAAACCAGCTGACAGAGCACGCTCTTGTTCCCCCGTGATACAATTACACGAACAAAATAATACACAAACAATATCACCAACCAATTTATATTTAGAACAAAGCATAAAAGAAAATATGAAAAATTTAAATACAACAACATCTATACCAGTTTTAAAAACACAGACAAATACTGTTAATAAACAAGCTTGTGATCCACTAACAAAGAATAGTGAGAGTTTGAATGTTTTTAACACTAAATAAACCACAATAAATAATGATGTTACACTGAAGGGCGCTATACCAAAAAAAAAGATAACTACATTGAAATCACCAGTACTACCAGGTATGCAAGAAACAGAAGATAGTTGATGATCCCTTGATAGGCAATCGTTTCGCACTCTTGAGCGAGGATAATAATAAGAGTATAAAAGATGGTACTTACGAAAAGAAATCATTAAAGCCACCACCAATATATCTGCGTGAGTCCAGCTCGAATAATTTGGTCAAAACATTTGTTGAACTCATTGGAAAAAATAATTTCCATATTGTTCCAATAAGAAAAGGCGGTGTGCAAGAGACGAAAATAGTCGTATACACTGAGGATTTTTATAGAAAAATCTCTCAATACCTAAATGATAATAAAAAGAATTTTTATACCTATCAACTGAAAAGTAGTAAACGGTTGACAGTTGTCATTAAAGGCATAGAGTCCAGTGTTGAGACTAATGATATCAAGGAGGCCCTGCAAGAATTGGGCTACGAAGTAAGAGCTGTAGTTAATATATTTAACAAAGATAAAATTCCTCAGCCAATGTTTAGAGTCGAGTTGGAGCCAGAAAAAAATAAATTGAGGGGAAATGAAACTCACCCAATTTACTCAACACGATATCTGTTAAATCGTAGAATAACCATTGAGGAGCCTCTTAAAAGAAATCGTCCTGTTCAATGTGGCAATTGTCAAGAGTTTGGACATACTAAAAATTATTGTACCTTGCGAACAGTGTGTGTGGCATGCGGAGACCTTCATTCTTCATCACAATGTGATATCCTAAAGAATGGTCTCAGAAGAAAATGTGGTGGCGATCATTCAGCCAACTACCGCGGGTGCCCAGTTTATAAGGAGTTATTGAACAGATAAAGAGAGAGGTAAAAGCTAATAAGAGGGAAAACATCTGAAGTACCAGCCTACAAATTTGAAAACACCTAACCACGAGTCAATTCTGAAGTTCCGCTATTGAACAAGCAAGCAGCCTCAACACAATTAAATTTACAATCCACTCAAATTGATCAGCCTAAGAATGTAGCAGGTTCTTATGCCAATGTTTTGAGAACGGGTTACCAGCAGCCTGGTGTTCCCCAAAAAACGGGAGGGTTGGAAGCACTTATGCAGAATATTACCTCTTACCCAGAATATTACCTCTCTTAATCAAAATATGACAAACTTTATGTCATCCATGCAAAACACAATACAAGAGCTTTTAAGAGCGCAGAACCAAATGATACAAATCCTCTTAACAAAAAAATTAGTTATTTGAGACTATGTTTCTGGAATGCAAACGGTTTAAACCAACACAAATCAGAGGTATCCCACTTCATGCAGAATAAAAACATCGACGTGCTATTGGTTTCGGAAACTCATCTTACCAATAGGTATAACTTTTATATTTCGGGTTATACATTCTACTGTACAAATCATCCTGATGGTAAGGCACATGGTGGCACTGGTATTTTAATTAGAAATCGTTTAAAACATTATCCCCTAGATGAATTCTCAAAAGACTATATGCAGGCAACATCCATTCATCTGGAAAGCTTTGCTGGAGATTTAAATATAAGCGCGATCTATTGCCCACCACGCTTTTCAATGACCAAGGAGAAGTTTGAAGAATTCTTTAGCACGCTAGGAGGTCGCTTTCTGGCATGTGGCGACTATAATGCCAAACACACTTACTGGGGCTCTCGACTAATGAATCCCAGAGGTAGACAGCTTTATAAAACATTAGTTGATCGCAAAAATGGCCTGGATATTGTGTCCCCTGGACAACCAACATACTGGCCTGCTGATCCTAAAAAAATTCCTGATCTCATAGACTTTGCCATAACAAAAAATATTAATCGAAATTCAATATCTACAGAAATGTCATATGATGTATCTTCTGATCATTCCCCAATTATAGTATCTTATTAAGGGAGGACTAACATTTCAAAATTTCATACTGATACATATTACTTTAAAACAAATTGGCTTAAATATAAAAAATATATAAGCAGTCATATCCACACAGATCTTTGTATTCAGTATGAGGAAGATGTAGATAAAAGTGTCAATGACTTTACGTCATTAATTGTATCGGCTCTAAATCATTCAAAGAGTCAAATATTTCCTAAAACTGATATGCACATTTCCAACTCAGATATTGAACGACTTCTTTTAGAAAAGAGAAAACTCAGAAGAGAATGGCAACAAAGTAGATCACCTGCTGCAAAGCAGAGGCTGTCTGCTGCTAGAAAAAATCTGAAAAAAGCCCTTCAATTAGAGAAGGATCGCAGAAATAGAAATTACATTCAAAGTTTAACAAATACCAAACACACAAATTTTTCCCTTTGGAAGGGGCAAAGCCCTTTAAGGATAGCTGACGGTACCTGGGCTCGCAGCACGGAGGAAAAGGCTAAAATATTTGCCGATCACTTAAGTACAGTCTTTCAACCAAACTCGCCAACTACTGTTTTTGAACTTGAAGAGCCACCTGTGTCAACATTATCTAATGATGACATATTAGATATAAGCCCAGAAGACATTAACGAAGTAATCAAGGATAATATAATATTAAAAAAATCACCTGGAAATGATTCTGTTACACCTACTATGATTAAAAACCTACCGAGTGTGGCAATAATTGTGCTGTCTACAATATTTAATGCGATCTTTAAACATGGAGTTTTTCCGACAAATTGGAAAACTTCTCAGATAATAATGATACCAAAGCCAGGTAAGGACTTGACCGTACCATCCTCCTATAGACCAATAAGCTTGCTTCCTTGCTTATCGAAACTGTTCGAAAAAGTGTTCCAAAAGAAAATCATACCATTTTTAAATGAGAAAAATATAATCCCAGTTCATCAATTTGGTTTCAGGGAACGCCATGGAACAATCTAACAAGTTAATCGTATAACCGGGGAGATAAGAAAATCCTTTGAATTAAAGAAATATTGTTCAGCTATATTTTTGGATGTCGCACAAGTATATAAAATAAAATGTTTGCTGCCACCATCTACTCATAAACTATTGGAATCTTATCTATCGGACCGTATATTTACAGTTAAGTACAATGATTACGTGACAAGAGAATATAGGATTGGAGCAGGAGTACCACAAGGAAGTGTTCTTGGACCTACCCTCTATTTGATTTACACCTCTGATTTACCTACGAGCGATGAATTGACTATTTCTACATTTGCTGATGACACCGCAATTATTAGCTCGCATGAAAACCCATATATAGCATCGAGTATACTAGATGGCTACTTAAGATGTGTGGAAACATGGTTAAACAAATGGAGAATACGTGTAAATGAGTTAAAAAGCAAACATGTTACGTTCACACTGAGGAGGGGATGGAAGACTTACATGGCGCCGTCATATAGAAACCAAGAGACTTCACATGAAGTTAAAAGCATCTAGCCTTCACTGGTTAATAAGTGACCAATCAAAGTTAAGCCTGGACTATAAAGTCACCCTGTATAAAATCATTTTAAAACCAATTTGGACATATGGAATCCAATTGTGGGGAACGGTCAGTAATTCCAGTATTGAGCTTATACAGAGGGCCCAGTCGAAAATTCTTAGGACCATGACGGGTGCACCATGGTACATAAGAAATGGAAACATCCACAGGGACTTGGAAGTGCCACTAGTGAAGGATGAGTTTAAGAAAGTCCGCGATAAATATATACTGAAACTGCAATCACACCAAATCCGCTTGCTCGGCTTCTCGCACAGAGCCAAACCAGATCAAGGCTTTGTAGAGGAGATCTACCACCCCGCTAAGATGAGGTCCATGCATCAAACAATGCTCTCTTTAGAGAGCAATTAGTTTTAATTTTAGTTATAAGATTTAATCACTTATTGTTAGGCCTAATGATATAGGCAGATTCAATAAATAAATAAAAAGTTAAAAAAAAAAATCAGAAAGAGGCCAGTTTTTTTTAATGGTCCGTGGGAGAAAACAATTATAAGCTCACTATGTATGTTGCAGTCACATGCAAAAGTTTATAAAATCTGGAACTCTTCTGTATCAGGTATTAATCTTAAATATTTTGAATAGACATTTTCAAATAAAGATAGTGGATGACAGCTTAATGACCAGGGCAAGTTTAAATATGCACAAAAAGTTTAAAAATAGGCAAGCAAAAAGCCCAACAAAATGGAAAATATGCTCACAAATATGAAGAAAAATGCATAGAAGTGCATAGGAAAACTATAAATTAAAGCTTTAAATTAAAGAACCGATATTGCCCATTTTCAATACCAAACAAAGAGAGAGTATTTGTGGAGAATTTCAGACAGCTAGCTCCGTTCATTTGTGTCCTATCGTGTTTTCAAGAGACAGTCCGACAGATGGACGGACATAGCTAGATCGTTTTAGAATCTTATGCGACAAATATTTGATGTACAAACGGAATGATATAATCACTATACCATCATCTTTTTGTTGGTAATACGACCAGAACGTATTATTAATATGAAATTCAATATAATTAAATAAATATTAATCATACGCCCAAGTATAGTCATATTTAAAAACATGATTATTTATAACGGTTCGTAACCATGGTCATACGAAAACAAACATGAACTTGATTATAAAGAATCATCGGTTAGTAATTTTATGAAATTTAATAATATATTTAAATTAAAATAAAAAAAACAATAAATAATATTCTATTTTATTCTTTTTTACTATTGGAAATATTGGATAAACTAACATTTTTAATAATGATTAAATAATAATAAAAAGTAAACACAAAAGTAAAACAATTCAACATATAATGAAAACAAATAAATAGAGAAGGCAAACAAAAAAAATAAAATATAAAATAATAAAATCCTACCTTGTGCAACTGCTTTAGGATTTCAGTCTTATATATTAGCCATCGCAAAGTTCAATGAATAGATCTAAACGGAAACGAGACGAGAGATAAAAACATTTTAAAACAAACACACATACATTCAATTTGTAGTAAAAGTGTCCCTCTCTTATATAATATAATAAGGAAATAAATAGAATACACAGAAGAACAGAGAAAAACGTTAATAAGTTAGAAAAACGGTAAAGAAAAAATGGTGCAAGAACAGAAAAAACGAATTTAAACGGATATTGATGAAAAGGTAATTGATTTGTACCGATAACCGATAACCGTTAAACTATATATCTACCATTAACAATAACAATTAGTAACTTTTTATTTATTCAAAACTTAGTAGAGATGACTAATAATAAGATACAATACAATTGTAATTTTGCAACAAAATAAAATAAAAAATAAAGGAAAAATAGAACAAACACAATAAAATGAATGAAATATAAAAACAATTTGTCTTTAAATAAAAGATAGTGGAGTAAATCTTCAAAAATAATTAAATAACTAATTGAAAAATACATAGTTAATGTGAAATGAGAAAAGTGTGTCATCAATGGAAATTTAGTTTGCTACTTGGGTGAACGATTAGTTTGAATTACTTACCGGACTATAGTTGAGTGGAGCTCGACTCACGGCAATCGGAAACCCTGAGGGTTGAGGACTGGTGGCTTGTACATAGCCCACATTATCGGCGGCCGATGAACTGTACATATCAATGGTGGGCCCCGGAGAATTAGTTGATGGAAACCCTTGCCGTGTAGTGGTGGTATGAGGCGATGCCGAAGGTGCTGCAAAACTATGGGCGGCTGCTGCAGCAGCTTGATAATTATTCATCACTAAAATTAAAAACAAAATAATTTATCGTTAATATTTTAATGGACCTAAGATTATTGGTCTTAACTAGTTTAATTAGGCTAAATTTAGATGAATATATCATTAATATTGGAGGACAAAAATATATATGATTTCTTCCAAGATCATAATCATATAAATTATAGTTACCTACCTAATGATGGTCATTTCACGTGGAGGTGATGTGTACTGGCCATAAATAAAAATATTTATAAAAAAGTGACCTCAAATAAAATCAATAATAGACAATAATTTATTAAGATTTGTATTGGGGCACAAAATTCCAACTGCGCCTAATTTTGAAATTTTCGTATTCCTGATAACATCTAGAACTATTTCAGAAATAGCATCTGAGTTTTATAATAATCTCTATATTTTGGTGTTGTAAATAAATTTTTTTTGTTTTTATTTTATTTTATTGTTGTATTATTTTACAAGATTTACCAAAAACAAGTAAGAGTGCTATATTCGGCTGTGCCGAATCCTATATACCCTTCACCAAATTATACTTCAAAATTTTAAATATTTTTAGGTAAACAAAATTTAATTTTTTTTCAATTGTTTTTTGAATTTTTTAGAAAAAAAAATTTTTTCGATTGTTATTTTAAATTTTTTTTAAGATTTAGTTTTTGTTTGCTAAATTACCAATTTAATTATTGATAAATTCAATTTTTAATTTTAATTTCTTATAAATCGATTATTAATTTTTCCTATGTACAAAGAACATTATCTTAAAAAGTATGTAAGTGATATTATTAAACTTGGCTTTAGATAATACAACAATACGTTCGAATTGCCGAAGAGAAAAACTTAATCTTACACCAAATTTAAACTAAATTTGAATTATTCGTTTTATTGGAATACAAGAAAAATCTAATGTTTGTGATACATTGAACATTTATCAAATCCGAATCATTTTCTGAAAAATGTTCAAGTATTAATATAAATATGAACGTTTTAAGATTTTGAAAATTTGCTGCGAAACTTGCGCCTGTTCTCTATAAAATGTTCAACCACGAATAGATATTTATGTACATATATATGTTATAAGTATTTACTGTATATTTTGAAACACTTACCCGATAATGCCTGAGTTAGCAAAGGTGTATTATTGTTTGGTGTTAGCTGACCATTAGTTAAATCCACTAAAAAGTTGCAGCAAACAACAAAATATAAACAGGAAACAAAAACGATGATGGGGAATAAAAGAGTGGAATAGAGAGAGATATATAGAGAAAGAGAAAATAACAAAACACATTACAATTCAATATACAATATGAAAATAAATTAAATATGTGAAATTACACATACACGTACATAAGTATCTATGTACATATGTATATTAGAGTGACAATCAGTTGTATGGAAAAAAATTTTTGTTAAAATTTTGAAGAGTGCCGGGTGGAATATTGTGACACTAGGCCTAAATGTTAAGTGCTAAAAATTTGAGCCAAATCGGGCGACGATTACTGGACGCGCATCGAGGTCAAAGTTCAGATATATGCAAAATTTTACTGTTAATATGGAATAAATAGGTGAAACTCGTTAACTTTCTGCATTGTTTTCTAGAAATGTGTAGATTTATTTATATTAATGAATATTACATTAAAAAAAATTTTTGGAAATTAACCCTGTATCTCCTTTGGTTCAAAATGGCCCAAAAACTGTATTATCGCCAAAATTAGAGAAAAATGCAAATTTTTCAGTTTTTGAAAAAATTTTGCTACTAAATAAATACTTTTGCAATTGAATGCAAAAGAATCGAAAAATGTACGTAATTATCGTTGTAATGAGATATAAATGACAAAATTAGATTAAAAAATTTTAAAGTTATTACAAATTCGCCAGCCCATTAACGTGTTTCAGGCCACTTGAACAAAAAATTTAGGAAAAAAATTAAGATATTTCGAGAAAAATTAAAATAAAAGCTCATTTTTACTTAAAATATGTCCATATTTACTTGTATATGAGTTTTTGTCTTCGTTGGATACCGTTAACCTATTCGCAGTTATGGCCAAAAAAATAATTTTTTTTAACGGCTGTTTCAAAACTCCATTTTCAAATTTTTAAAAATTTTGTTAAACAAATTTCAGATTTTTTCGATCATCACATTGGGGTTTATTGAGATAAAAATAGGGAATACAAATATGAAAAAATTAGGTCAATACCTCTTACAGTTTTTCCGTACCTGCGATTTAAATTTTGCGTTTTTCAAGAAAAACTAATTTTTTGTCCATATTTAGGCGAATGAGTCCAATTTCCTTAATGTTATAAATTTTAAGTAAAACCTATTCACAATATTATAGTCCTTGTAATTTTAAATATGTTCTGAAAGTTTTACTAAAATCGGAAAACGATAACCTTTGAATCGTGAAGGTCAAAGGTCAAATTTTTCAATATTTGGAATTTCTAATGAAAATATACTGAAATGTTATATACTTTTGGGCCGATTTTCATGAAACTTAAGGAAAATATAACATAAAGTCCAGAATTTAAAATAACAGCACAAAAATGGAAATTAACCCTTAGCAGCACTTGGGGTCCAAATTACCCTCAACTTTTAAAATCACGAAAAACACAACCATTTTGACCCCAAGTCCTCTTAAAGGTTAAAATCCATTTTTTCACTGTTGTTGTAAATGCTAGACGCCAATATATATTTTCCTCAAGATTCATGAAAATCGGCACAAAAATATATAACATTTCGCTATCTTTTCATTAGAAATTCAAAATATTGAAAAATTTGACCTTTGACCTAAATTCCTAAATTTTATGTTCAAGTGGCCTGAAACACGTTAATGGTCTGGCGAATTTGTAATAACTTTAACATACATATACATTGTATATGTATGCATCTACCTACAAATTAATACAAATGTACGTATGTATGTATGTATGTATGTATGTATGTATGTATGTATGTATGTATGTATGTATGTATGTATGTATGTATGTATGTATGTATGTATGTATGTATGTATGTATGTATGTATGTATGTATGTATGTATGTATGTATGTATGTATGTATGTATGTATGTATGTATGTATGTATGTATGTATGTATGTATGTATGTATGTATGTATGTATGTATGTATGTATGTATGTATGTATGTATGTATGTATGTATGTATGTATGTATGTATGTATGTATGTATGTATGTATGTATGTATGTATGTATGTATGTATGTATGTATGTATGTATGTATGTATGTATGTATGTATGTATGTATGTATGTATGTATGTATGTATGTATGTATGTATGTATGTATGTATGTATGTATGTATGTATGTATGTATGTATGTATGTATGTATGTATGTATGTATGTATGTATGTATGTATGTATGTATGTATGTATGTATGTATGTATGTATGTATGTATGTATGTATGTATGTATGTATGTATGTATGTATGTATGTATGTATGTATGTATGTATGTATGTATGTATGTATGTATGTATGTATGTATGTATGTATGTATGTATGTATGTATGTATGTATGTATGTATGTATGTATGTATGTATGTATGTATGTATGTATGTATGTATGTATGTATGTATGTATGTATGTATGTATGTATGTATGTATGTATGTATGTATGTATGTATGTATGTATGTATGTATGTATGTATGTATGTATGTATGTATGTATGTATGTATGTATGTATGTATGTATGTATGTATGTATGTATGTATGTATGTATGTATGTATGTATGTATGTATGTATGTATGTATGTATGTATGTATGTATGTATGTATGTATGTATGTATGTATGTATGTATGTATGTATGTATGTATGTATGTATGTATGTATGTATGTATGTATGTATGTATGTATGTATGTATGTATGTATGTATGTATGTATGTATGTATGTATGTATGTATGTATGTATGTATGTATGTATGTATGTATGTATGTATGTATGTATGTATGTATGTATGTATGTATGTATGTATGTATGTATGTATGTATGTATGTATGTATGTATGTATGTATGTATGTATGTATGTATGTATGTATGTATGTATGTATGTATGTATGTATGTATGTATGTATGTATGTATGTATGTATGTATGTATGTATGTATGTATGTATGTATGTATGTATGTATGTATGTATGTATGTATGTATGTATGTATGTATGTATGTATGTATGTATGTATGTATGTATGTATGTATGTATGTATGTATGTATGTATGTATGTATGTATGTATGTATGTATGTATGTATGTATGTATGTATGTATGTATGTATGTATGTATGTATGTATGTATGTATGTATGTATGTATGTATGTATGTATGTATGTATGTATGTATGTATGTATGTATGTATGTATGTATGTATGTATGTATGTATGTATGTATGTATGTATGTATGTATGTATGTATGTATGTATGTATGTATGTATGTATGTATGTATGTATGTATGTATGTATGTATGTATGTATGTATGTATGTATGTATGTATGTATGTATGTATGTATGTATGTATGTATGTATGTATGTATGTATGTATGTATGTATGTATGTATGTATGTATGTATGTATGTATGTATGTATGTATGTATGTATGTATGTATGTATGTATGTATGTATGTATGTATGTATGTATGTATGTATGTATGTATGTATGTATGTATGTATGTATGTATGTATGTATGTATGTATGTATGTATGTATGTATGTATGTATGTATGTATGTATGTATGTATGTATGTATGTATGTATGTATGTATGTATGTATGTATGTATGTATGTATGTATGTATGTATGTATGTATGTATGTATGTATGTATGTATGTATGTATGTATGTATGTATGTATGTATGTATGTATGTATGTATGTATGTATGTATGTATGTATGTATGTATGTATGTATGTATGTATGTATGTATGTATGTATGTATGTATGTATGTATGTATGTATGTATGTATGTATGTATGTATGTATGTATGTATGTATGTATGTATGTATGTATGTATGTATGTATGTATGTATGTATGTATGTATGTATGTATGTATGTATGTATGTATGTATGTATGTATGTATGTATGTATGTATGTATGTATGTATGTATGTATGTATGTATGTATGTATGTATGTATGTATGTATGTATGTATGTATGTATGTATGTATGTATGTATGTATGTATGTATGTATGTATGTATGTATGTATGTATGTATGTATGTATGTATGTATGTATGTATGTATGTATGTATGTATGTATGTATGTATGTATGTATGTATGTATGTATGTATGTATGTATGTATGTATGTATGTATGTATGTATGTATGTATGTATGTATGTATGTATGTATGTATGTATGTATGTATGTATGTATGTATGTATGTATGTATGTATGTATGTATGTATGTATGTATGTATGTATGTATGTATGTATGTATGTATGTATGTATGTATGTATGTATGTATGTATGTATGTATGTATGTATGTATGTATGTATGTATGTATGTATGTATGTATGTATGTATGTATGTATGTATGTATGTATGTATGTATGTATGTATGTATGTATGTATGTATGTATGTATGTATGTATGTATGTATGTATGTATGTATGTATGTATGTATGTATGTATGTATGTATGTATGTATGTATGTATGTATGTATGTATGTATGTATGTATGTATGTATGTATGTATGTATGTATGTATGTATGTATGTATGTATGTATGTATGTATGTATGTATGTATGTATGTATGTATGTATGTATGTATGTATGTATGTATGTATGTATGTATGTATGTATGTATGTATGTATGTATGTATGTATGTATGTATGTATGTATGTATGTATGTATGTATGTATGTATGTATGTATGTATGTATGTATGTATGTATGTATGTATGTATGTATGTATGTATGTATGTATGTATGTATGTATGTATGTATGTATGTATGTATGTATGTATGTATGTATGTATGTATGTATGTATGTATGTATGTATGTATGTATGTATGTATGTATGTATGTATGTATGTATGTATGTATGTATGTATGTATGTATGTATGTATGTATGTATGTATGTATGTATGTATGTATGTATGTATGTATGTATGTATGTATGTATGTATGTATGTATGTATGTATGTATGTATGTATGTATGTATGTATGTATGTATGTATGTATGTATGTATGTATGTATGTATGTATGTATGTATGTATGTATGTATGTATGTATGTATGTATGTATGTATGTATGTATGTATGTATGTATGTATGTATGTATGTATGTATGTATGTATGTATGTATGTATGTATGTATGTATGTATGTATGTATGTATGTATGTATGTATGTATGTATGTATGTATGTATGTATGTATGTATGTATGTATGTATGTATGTATGTATGTATGTATGTATGTATGTATGTATGTATGTATGTATGTATGTATGTATGTATGTATGTATGTATGTATGTATGTATGTATGTATGTATGTATGTATGTATGTATGTATGTATGTATGTATGTATGTATGTATGTATGTATGTATGTATGTATGTATGTATGTATGTATGTATGTATGTATGTATGTATGTATGTATGTATGTATGTATGTATGTATGTATGTATGTATGTATGTATGTATGTATGTATGTATGTATGTATGTATGTATGTATGTATGTATGTATGTATGTATGTATGTATGTATGTATGTATGTATGTATGTATGTATGTATGTATGTATGTATGTATGTATGTATGTATGTATGTATGTATGTATGTATGTATGTATGTATGTATGTATGTATGTATGTATGTATGTATGTATGTATGTATGTATGTATGTATGTATGTATGTATGTATGTATGTATGTATGTATGTATGTATGTATGTATGTATGTATGTATGTATGTATGTATGTATGTATGTATGTATGTATGTATGTATGTATGTATGTATGTATGTATGTATGTATGTATGTATGTATGTATGTATGTATGTATGTATGTATGTATGTATGTATGTATGTATGTATGTATGTATGTATGTATGTATGTATGTATGTATGTATGTATGTATGTATGTATGTATGTATGTATGTATGTATGTATGTATGTATGTATGTATGTATGTATGTATGTATGTATGTATGTATGTATGTATGTATGTATGTATGTATGTATGTATGTATGTATGTATGTATGTATGTATGTATGTATGTATGTATGTATGTATGTATGTATGTATGTATGTATGTATGTATGTATGTATGTATGTATGTATGTATGTATGTATGTATGTATGTATGTATGTATGTATGTATGTATGTATGTATGTATGTATGTATGTATGTATGTATGTATGTATGTATGTATGTATGTATGTATGTATGTATGTATGTATGTATGTATGTATGTATGTATGTATGTATGTATGTATGTATGTATGTATGTATGTATGTATGTATGTATGTATGTATGTATGTATGTATGTATGTATGTATGTATGTATGTATGTATGTATGTATGTATGTATGTATGTATGTATGTATGTATGTATGTATGTATGTATGTATGTATGTATGTATGTATGTATGTATGTATGTATGTATGTATGTATGTATGTATGTATGTATGTATGTATGTATGTATGTATGTATGTATGTATGTATGTATGTATGTATGTATGTATGTATGTATGTATGTATGTATGTATGTATGTATGTATGTATGTATGTATGTATGTATGTATGTATGTATGTATGTATGTATGTATGTATGTATGTATGTATGTATGTATGTATGTATGTATGTATGTATGTATGTATGTATGTATGTATGTATGTATGTATGTATGTATGTATGTATGTATGTATGTATGTATGTATGTATGTATGTATGTATGTATGTATGTATGTATGTATGTATGTATGTATGTATGTATGTATGTATGTATGTATGTATGTATGTATGTATGTATGTATGTATGTATGTATGTATGTATGTATGTATGTATGTATGTATGTATGTATGTATGTATGTATGTATGTATGTATGTATGTATGTATGTATGTATGTATGTATGTATGTATGTATGTATGTATGTATGTATGTATGTATGTATGTATGTATGTATGTATGTATGTATGTATGTATGTATGTATGTATGTATGTATGTATGTATGTATGTATGTATGTATGTATGTATGTATGTATGTATGTATGTATGTATGTATGTATGTATGTATGTATGTATGTATGTATGTATGTATGTATGTATGTATGTATGTATGTATGTATGTATGTATGTATGTATGTATGTATGTATGTATGTATGTATGTATGTATGTATGTATGTATGTATGTATGTATGTATGTATGTATGTATGTATGTATGTATGTATGTATGTATGTATGTATGTATGTATGTATGTATGTATGTATGTATGTATGTATGTATGTATGTATGTATGTATGTATGTATGTATGTATGTATGTATGTATGTATGTATGTATGTATGTATGTATGTATGTATGTATGTATGTATGTATGTATGTATGTATGTATGTATGTATGTATGTATGTATGTATGTATGTATGTATGTATGTATGTATGTATGTATGTATGTATGTATGTATGTATGTATGTATGTATGTATGTATGTATGTATGTATGTATGTATGTATGTATGTATGTATGTATGTATGTATGTATGTATGTATGTATGTATGTATGTATGTATGTATGTATGTATGTATGTATGTATGTATGTATGTATGTATGTATGTATGTATGTATGTATGTATGTATGTATGTATGTATGTATGTATGTATGTATGTATGTATGTATGTATGTATGTATGTATGTATGTATGTATGTATGTATGTATGTATGTATGTATGTATGTATGTATGTATGTATGTATGTATGTATGTATGTATGTATGTATGTATGTATGTATGTATGTATGTATGTATGTATGTATGTATGTATGTATGTATGTATGTATGTATGTATGTATGTATGTATGTATGTATGTATGTATGTATGTATGTATGTATGTATGTATGTATGTATGTATGTATGTATGTATGTATGTATGTATGTATGTATGTATGTTGTATGTATGTATGTATGTAAGTATGTATGTATGTATGTATGTATGTATGTATGTATGTATGTATGTATGTATGTATGTATGTATGTATGTATGTATGTATGTATGTATGTATGTATGTATGTATGTATGTATGTATGTATGTATGTATGTATGTATGTATGTATGTATGTATGTATGTATGTATGTATGTATGTATGTATGTATGTATGTATGTATGTATGTATGTATGTATGTATGTATGTATGTATGTATGTATGTATGTATGTATGTATGTATGTATGTATGTATGTATGTATGTATGTATGTATGTATGTATGTATGTATGTATGTATGTATGTATGTATGTATGTATGTATGTATGTATGTTATGTATGTATGTATGTATGTATGTATGTATGTATGTATGTATGTATGTATGTATGTATGTATGTATGTATGTATGTATGTATGTATGTATGTATGTATGTATGTATGTATGTATGTATGTATGTATGTATGTATGTATGTATGTATGTATGTATGTATGTATGTATGTATGTATGTATGTATGTATGTATGTATGTATGTATGTATGTATGTATGTATGTATGTATGTATGTATGTATGTATGTATGTATGTATGTATGTATGTATGTATGTATGTATGTATGTATGTATGTATGTATGTATGTATGTATGTATGTATGTATGTATGTATGTATGTATGTATGTATGTATGTATGTATGTATGTATGTATGTATGTATGTATGTATGTATGTATGTATGTATGTATGTATGTATGTATGTATGTATGTATGTATGTATGTATGTATGTATGTATGTATGTATGTATGTATGTATGTATGTATGTATGTATGTATGTATGTATGTATGTATGTATGTATGTATGTATGTATGTATGTATGTATGTATGTATGTATGTATGTATGTATGTATGTATGTATGTATGTATGTATGTATGTATGTATGTATGTATGTATGTATGTATGTATGTATGTATGTATGTATGTATGTATGTATGTATGTATGTATGTATGTATGTATGTATGTATGTATGTATGTATGTATGTATGTATGTATGTATGTATGTATGTATGTATGTATGTATGTATGTATGTATGTATGTATGTATGTATGTATGTATGTATGTATGTATGTATGTATGTATGTATGTATGTATGTATGTATGTATGTATGTATGTATGTATGTATGTATGTATGTATGTATGTATGTATGTATGTATGTATGTATGTATGTATGTATGTATGTATGTATGTATGTATGTATGTATGTATGTATGTATGTATGTATGTATGTATGTATGTATGTATGTATGTATGTATGTATGTATGTATGTATGTATGTATGTATGTATGTATGTATGTATGTATGTATGTATGTATGTATGTATGTATGTATGTATGTATGTATGTATGTATGTATGTATGTATGTATGTATGTATGTATGTATGTATGTATGTATGTATGTATGTATGTATGTATGTATGTATGTATGTATGTATGTATGTATGTATGTATGTATGTATGTATGTATGTATGTATGTATGTATGTATGTATGTATGTATGTATGTATGTATGTATGTATGTATGTATGTATGTATGTATGTATGTATGTATGTATGTATGTATGTATGTATGTATGTATGTATGTATGTATGTATGTATGTATGTATGTATGTATGTATGTATGTATGTATGTATGTATGTATGTATGTATGTATGTATGTATGTATGTATGTATGTATGTATGTATGTATGTATGTATGTATGTATGTATGTATGTATGTATGTATGTATGTATGTATGTATGTATGTATGTATGTATGTATGTATGTATGTATGTATGTATGTATGTATGTATGTATGTATGTATGTATGTATGTATGTATGTATGTATGTATGTATGTATGTATGTATGTATGTATGTATGTATGTATGTATGTATGTATGTATGTATGTATGTATGTATGTATGTATGTATGTATGTATGTATGTATGTATGTATGTATGTATGTATGTATGTATGTATGTATGTATGTATGTATGTATGTATGTATGTATGTAGTGTATGTATGTATGTATGTATGTATGTATGTATGTATGTATGTATGTATGTATGTATGTATGTATGTATGTATGTATGTATGTATGTATGTATGTATGTATGTATGTATGTATGTATGTATGTATGTATGTATGTATGTATGTATGTATGTATGTATGTATGTATGTATGTATGTATGTATGTATGTATGTATGTATGTATGTATGTATGTATGTATGTATGTATGTATGTATGTATGTATGTATGTATGTATGTATGTATGT